>NC_138204.1:209590690-209703190 GCF_964194415.1 Vipera berus | reverse complement strand
TTCTATTCTATTCTATTCTATTCTATTCTATTCTATTCTATTCTATTCCTTATACTATTCCCTATTCTATTCTATTCTATTCTATTCTATTCTATTCTATTCTATTCTATTCTATTCTATTCTATTCTATTCTATTCTATTCTATTCTATTCTATTCCTTATTCTATTCTATTCTATTCTATTCTATTCTATTCTATTCTATTCTATTCTATTCTATTCTATTCTATTCTATTCTATTCTATTCTATTCTATTCCATTCCATTCCATTCCATTCCATTCCCTATTCTATTCTATTCCTTATACTATTCCCTATTCTATTCTATTCTATTCTATTCTATTCTATTCTATTCTATTCTATTCTATTCTATTCTATTCTATTCTATTCCTTATACTATTCCCTATTCTATTCTATTCTATTCTATTCTATTCTATTCTATTCTATTCTATTCTATTCTATTCTATTCTATTCTATTCTATTCTATTCTATTCTATTCTATTCCTTATTCTATTCTATTCTATTCTATTCTATTCTATTCTATTCTATTCTATTCTATTCTATTCTATTCTATTCTATTCTATTCTATTCTATTCTATTCTATTCTATTCTATTCTATTCTATTCCAGACAAGTGGTTGTCTAGTCTTTTCTTAAAAACCTCAAGTGATAAAAAACCTATGATTTCTGAAGGCAAATTCTCTTTCAGTGGTTAATTGTCCTGACTGTTAGGAAATTTCTCCTTAATTCCAGGTTGCCTCCCTCCTTGATAAATTTCCATCCATTGCTTCTTGTCTTGCCTTCTGGTGCTTTGAAAGATAAATTGTCCCCCCGTCTTCTTTGTGGCAGCCCCTCAAATACTGGAATACTGCTATCATGTTTCCCCCCCCCCCAAAGTCCTCTTTTTCCGTTGACTGGCCATTCCCAAATCCTGCAGCCGTTCTGCATAGGCCTTTAATCACCTTAGTTGCTCTTCTCGGCACTTTTTTTTTTCAAAGTCTCAACATCTTTTTGGTAATGTGGTGACCAAAACTGGATGCAGTGTTCCAGGTGTGGCCTTACTAAGGCTTTATAAAGTGGTACTAATGGCGTACAAATCCAGACACTGGATCTCAGTTGGTTTCTCGCTTACGTTTCCTACAAAACAGGGAAAGATTTCTCCACCATATTGGATTTTGGAAGCAGGCGAGGAAATGTTGTTGCAGACTTGCTGTGAGCATCTGTACCATAATCACTAGCTGCTCCCCATAGTTCACAGCTACCCTTCTGAATCCATGGCCATTTTAGATGTCTCTAGGCCAGGGGTCTTCAAACTTGGTCCTTTTATGACTTGTGGACTTCAACTCCCAGAATTCCTGTTCCATGTGCCTGGCTGAGGAATTCTGGGAGTTGAAGTCCACAAGTCATAAAAGGGCCAGGTTTGAAGACCCCTGCTCTACTAGGCAGATCGTTGACAAAGAACTGGCTCAAGCAGATGGCTTTTATTTAATTAATTTGGCAAAGAGAGTTGGAAAGAATGAAAGAGAATGAAATATAAGCCATTGCAGCTACATCCTAAATAAGAGGAGCGAAAAGAAATAGACCAATGTATATTTTTTTAAAAAAAAAATATGCAAAGGAGTCTGTAAAACGAAGCAAAGCAAAATAAGAAGCAATTGAATATATATATAAAAAAAACAAATCAAATTATGGTTTAGCCTACATAAGGCGAGTTCTTTAAATGTTTTAAGCAGTGGTAAAAGTTTTTCTCTCTTCCTCTCTTTTGCTCTTATTTTCTTGGAGGCTGCGTAGCAGATATTACTTGTAAGGTCAACTAAAAGATTTGTATGGTCAGGATACATAAGGCTAAAGAGGCTAGCTTAGAAATCGGAAGATTTTACGTTTGAATCTGGCTTGAAGAAAATGTCATGGTCAGCTCTGAATTAAAGGAAAACAAGCCAGAGGTAATTATGCTTTCTGCATAAGGTGAAAGGGATTTGAATGTATTTATTTATTCCTTTGCTGATGGGTGATGGGTGATGGATGATTGATGGGGCAGCATGGTGACTCAGTGGTTAAGGTGTTGGGCTACGCAACTGGAAAGCTAACAGCCCAAGTATGAGACTGGAGAGCCACACAATGGGGTGAGCTCCTGTTCTCGTCCCAGCACCTGCCAACCTAGGAGTTCAAAAGTATGCAAATGCGAGTAGATAAATAGATACCACTTCTATGGGAAGGGAACAGCGCTCCATGATGTTATGCTGGCCACATGACTCCAGAAACATCTTCAGACAATGCTGGTTCAATGACTTTTAAATGGAGATGAGCACTGCCCCTTATAGTCAGTAATGACTAGAGGAGTAACATTGTTGGGATTCCTTTTACTTTTGCTGATGGATTGGTAAGACACCCTGATCATCACAAGATACATATGCAATTCACTTATTTATAGGGCAAATGTCTGCATTTGTGTGTTCAAATAGGTGACTGTGGCATTGCCGTCTGAGTCCCCCCACCCACCTTCTCCCCTTCCTCTCCTCCCTTCCTCCTCCTCTCTCTCCTCTCCACTTCCCCTTCCCCCTCCTCCTCCTCTCCACTTTCCCCTCCTTCTCCTCTTCTTCCCCTCCCCCTCCTCCTCCTCTCCCCTCTTCCTCCTCTCCACTTCCTCCTCCTCCTCCTCAACAACCCTCAACCAGCCCACACCAGCCCCCCCACCAGTTCACCCCCCAATGACCCTAACTGGATGTAAACTCCCCATCACAAGACCTATCACAGGCCTCTCACTGATGATTCACATATGACTCACACCTGAACCATCACAAGACCCATCACAAAACCGTCACTCAACACACCTACACCTGAAGCCCTTATAAACAGAAGAACACTGACAATGACATCCCTTAAACTCCACTGAAGATGTTGCCTAGCCTGGTAGTGAAACAACTGGAAACCAATTCACAAACTCGAAGAACGAGTCTTCACCCTCAATTTCTCCTCAGTTCTAGATTGTTCCTCTCCTTGATGAGTTTCCATCCGTTGCTTCTTCTCCTGCCTTCAGGTGCTTTGGAGCAGGGGTGTCAAACTTGCAACGTCACATGAAGTGTTGCGAAGTATTGCACATTTTTTTGGGCCATTGCCAGCTATGGGGTGGGCACGGTTGCGCTATGATGCATCTGGCCCACAGGACGGCTGTTTGACACCCCTGCTTTGAAGGACAGGTTGACCCCTTCTTCTTTGTGGCAGTTTATGAAGGTATCTTAAAGGACTTTTTCTTGGCAAAGATGACATTCACTTGCCGAGATCTAACTGCTGGGATGCAGCAACTGTCAGAGGCCTTCTTTTTCCTGCTTTTGCTTATCTTTTCAGAGGCAATTAAGTTGGCAAGCCTCTTTCCTAAGCTGATGGTGGTGAACAGCTGAGCGTTTTGTTTGGAGCTTTTGAGGAAACAGCTGGCTAGCTGAGCCCTACCTTTCAGCATGCCAAAATTCTCTTTCTTTTGTTTCGGGTAGAAGTCTTTTCCTTCCCCCTCAATTGCCAACATTCCTTCTTCTCTCACATTTGGCATGCCAAGGCCTTCTGAATGGGGATTTAGGATAAGCCGAAGATCATAAAAATATACAATCTCATTTGGAGAGCTACATCGTTTAAGAACTTCCTGGAAGAATAAAGCAACATGAGCCGAATTTGGAAGAAAGATTGGCTGCCATGTTCTAGCCAAAAGGAAGAGAATAATGGTGGCATGCAATACATGCAATTCATCAATACAAAGAAGGGGGAAATGTAAGAACAATAAAACAGGGGCTGAAAATTACTTTGAAAGAGAAATAACCAAGCCAAGTAGACAATACGAAACCTGTGAGAACAGCACTTGGGAATTGGGGAAAGTAAAAGCAAACCCATTTTCTGACCCCCACCCTAATCCCTTTCCTATATTGCTGAAGTTTTAAGCCTATCAGTAACAATAACAAAAACAATTGGAAGGGAACTTAGCTCAGGCAAGAAATCTTATACCACTTCAGACAAATGGCTGTCCAGTCTCTTCTTAAAAACTTCCAGTGTTGTAGCATTCACAGCTTCTGGAGGCAGGTTGTTCCACTGGTTAATTGTTCTAACTGTCTTAGTTCTAGGTTGCTTCTCTCTTTGGTTAGTTGCCATCCGTTGTTTCTTATCCTGCCTTCAGGTGCTTTGCAGAATAGTTTGGCTCCCTCTTTGGGGCAGCCCCTGAGATATTGGAACACGGCTATCATGTCCCCTCTCGTCCTTCTCTTTATTAAACTAGACATGCCCAATTCCAGCAACCGTTCCTTACATGTTTTAGCCTCCAGTCTCCTAATCTTCTTTGTTGTTCTTCTCTGTATTCTTTCTAGAGTCTCAACATCTTTTTTACATCCTGGTGACCAAAACTGGATGCAGTATTCCAAGTGTGGCCTTGCCAAGGCATTGTAAATTGGCATTAATACTTCATGTGATCTTGATTCTATCCCTCTGTTAATGCAGCCTAGCACTGTGTTGGCTTTTGTGGCAGCTGCAGCGCACGGCTGGCTCATATTTAAGTGCTTTATGTCTTGCTATCCATCTCATGGTTAGAAGGATGGCGTGGTGGCCTAGAGGTGGCGCTCTCGCCTCACAATCAGGAGGCGGTGAGTTCGATCCTAGGTAGTGGCAGATATTTCTCTCTCTGGGTGCACAGAAAAAATATCTGCTGTGAACTCCACATAGGTGTCAGGAAAGGCATCCGGTCAGTAAACATTCAGCTCCATTCAGTCATCCTGACTCCACCCTGATGCAAGTGTTACGGGGCGGTTAAAAGAAAGAAAAAAAATCCATCTCGCAGTTAGAACAGCCATTCAATTTCTCTTTCCTTTTCAGAACTCCAGTAGTCCATATTCATCCATTAATCTGCCCATGGCACCTTATCCAAAGATTCCTGATTCTGCCAGAATAAATCAGCTGAAATCAAGAAGGGAGTTTTTTTTTTTTTTAACTAGCATTTGAAAATGTAGAGAACGTTGACAGATGAACAGCAGAAAATCTCAAACAAACTTTTCATTAAGGATTTCAATCTTTATTTGCATCAACTGTGTCTCTGGCTTATGAATTAAGCAACTTCTTATTATGTGACGCTCTCTAGACAAATGTTACTTTGTTGTCCGTCACTTGAAAGTTGCAAATGTGCATTTAGGGTTATGTAGAGATTTCAAGAGACAAAGGTTCAAGACATGGTTAATTGAAGTGCCCACGAAACGTCTCAGCGAAAGAATGCTCTGCTGCTTCTAAATGACAGTGTGAAGCACATTAAAAAAAAAAAAAGAAGCAGTTGTGCATGTCACTAGTCACTGTCCTGAAAGCCAGGAAGCTGATCCAGGGAGATCAGTTCTTCCTCAAGGTTTTTAATTAAAGTGCCACCTCCATGATGTGACTTGTGAAGCAGAGAACAAAATCTCTGTGGTGCACAGCATTGCATTCAGCCAAATGTCCCCGCTTTACACCTTTCATTAAATCTCAGAGTTGGAAGGGCTTTTAGATATACAGGATTCAGAATAACAAAGTTGGAAGAGACCTTGTAGGTCTTCCAGTCCAACTCTCTACTCAAGCGGGAGACCTTACACCATTTCAGACAAAGAGTAATCCCATCTCTTCTTAAAAACCTCCAGTGATGGAGCATCCACAACTTCTGAAGGCAAGCTGCTCCACTGCTTAATTGTTCTCACTGTTAGGAAGTTTATACAGGAGGCTCATATGCAGTGGTGGGATTCACACAATTTAACCATCGGTTATGTTCGTTGTCATCACTGGTGCAACGCACCTTACATATTTGTCACCACTGCATTGTCATCATCACTGGTGTGACAGATGTCGCATGCTCAGCATCACCAGTGCAACGCGCCTCATGGGGGTGGCAACATCACCAGTGCAACACGCCTCACAGATTTATGATAACTGGTTCACCAAACTCAACAAAAAATTAGGTAGCAGTTCTGCCGAACCTGTGTAAACCAGCTGAATCCCACTGCTAGTAAGTGAGTGGGTTGAGAAGAAGGAGAAGACTTATGGAGCCAGTGAGATTTTGGAGTGTTTTGACAAGTGGAAAGAACAACAGACAATATATGAAACATTATGCTGTGTGGATGTGGCAAAAGCAATTTATAAGAATAATTTGCAAGAATAAATCACCAGTAACAAAATAACAGAGTTAGAACGTATGTTGGAAGTCTTGTAGTCCAACTTCCTGCTCAAGTAGGAGACTCTACCATTCTGGAAAAACTGCTGTCCAATCTCTTCTTTAAAACCTCCAGGTATGGACCACCCACAATCTCTGGAGGCAAGTCGTTCCACTGGTTAATTGTTTTCGCTGTCAGGAAATTTGTCCTTAGTTCTAGGTTGGATCTCTCTTTGATATGCTTCCATTGGTCACTTCTTGTTCTGCTCTCAGGTTCTTTGGAGAATTGGTTGTCCCCATTTTCTTTATGATGGCACTCAAATATTGAAAGACTGACTTCTATCATGTCACTTCTAGTCCTTCTCTTCCTTAGACCATATATACCTGGTTCCGGCAACCATTCATCATATGCTTTAGCCTCCAGTCCCCTAATCATCTTTGTTTCTCTTTTTTGCATTACCCAACACTCTTTCCTTCTCCTAGTTTCTGCACAACAACACCCCTGGGAGATAGGTTGGGCCAGGGGTGGGATTCATATATGTGAAGAACCGGTTCTCTGTGTGGATGGTGCTTCTGGAGTCCATTCTGGGCCTGGGCAACAAAAACGTAGCTACCGGTTCTGCTGAAATGGTGCCTACTGGCTGAATCCCACCCCTGGGTTGGGCTAAGAAAGAGTGTTTGGCCCAGAGTCACCCAGCTGGCTTTCATGCCTAAGGCAGGACTAGAGGTCTGAATTTCCTGGTGATGGGCCCAGATTTATCCATCTGACCTTCTTGCCAAAGGCAGGACTTGAATTCACAGTCTCCTGATTTCTAGCCTAGTGTCTTAACCACTAGCCAGGGGTAGGCAACCTTGGCTCTTTTATGACTTGTGAATTTCAACTCCCAGAATTCCTGAGCCAGCACAGCTGGCTCAGGAATTCTGGGAGTTGAAGTCCACGAGTCATAAAAGAGCCAAGGTTGCCTACCCCTGCACTAGACCAAACTGGTTTTTAAATCTCAGTGATTAATTTCCTTATTCATTTAAATATATTGTCAATTTCTCTTTGTTTCAACAAAAAAAAACCTCCATGCCTCCTTCCCAACAATTAAATCTGTAATTCCACCATTGAATTTACCTCAGGATCTTGACCCCAGCAGTACTGAGGCTACAAAAGGCACACTAACTGCATGGCCCAACCATCTACTTTAGAGCATAAACCGAATTTGAGTTTCTAAACCAGCATACATGTCATTCAACATGGAGTGAAGTTCTCTCCCAGCAATTAAATTTAATCTGAAGACTTAAATAGTAAAGGAGCCTCTGGTTCCATTGCCACGGTTGCATGGGAGACCGTCTAGCTCATAAAATGCTTAAAATCATTAGTGTTTCAATTAAATGGCCTATTGTTACTCTCAAACATTCCGGCAAAAACAATTGTTCTTTTTTCTTCTTTATATTGGCTGTGTTGCACGTCTTTGGGAGCACCAACCATGGAGTGGAAATATATGTTAAATATCTCGAAAAGGCCTCTTTTCATCTCCTAATTTTAATCACTGCTCTGGGACTTGCTAGTCATGTTTCTTTCAAAAAGAAAAGAAAAGAAGTTCATGAAGATTTGTAACTGCTTCACTTTTGTGAAACTGGCTTTAGGGGCCAAACATTGTTATGAATAATTCAGTTCCAGCCTGCAGGAGCTTTGGCCATTGAAGATGGGATCCTTTTTGGTGATCCACTAGAAATTGCCAAAAGGAAGTTGCTCGTAACATCCCTGGATAGACATGACATGATTTTTCCCCCCAAAAAAATTCATGGAACAAAGTTTCCAGGAGTATATAGGTAATCCTCGATTTACGACCGTAACAGAGTCTGCCCATAACAGTTGCAAGTTCTGATGGCCATGAGTTGGTTCACTCAAATGACCAATCTGATTTTACAACTTCTTTGGGGAAGGCATTAAGCGAACTCTGTGGTAATTAAGTGAACCAATGATTCGTTATGGGCTAGTTTTGCCAAAAACTGGAAAGCAAATTCCAGTTTTCAGTAAACTATCATAAATATGGTCATGTGAATATAGGATGCTGCAGTAGCCATAAATGAGGGCAGGTGAGTGAATGCTTGATGTGTGTCACATGACTGCACGGGGAGATTGGAAGTTTGGAAATGGATCATAAGCACTCTCAGGAAGGTCCATTGTAACTTCTGATGGTTGCTAAGCAACCAGTCATAAACTTAGGATTACCTATAGCTGTGAATGTATCAACATCAAAAAGAGCAATGGGGTGATCAGGCAGCTGGTGAAAATCTCCGCTGAAAATGCTGATTAGATTGTCAACTTCTGACTTCTTTTATTTCCTTTCTCTTCATGTAATGAAATCCAACATTTTATTATTTTATCTTGTGACACATAATTAAATAACTTAGCTTGTAGGCTGCGCTATGGATTTCCTAGCCCAGGTTATATCAACATGCCCCCAAAATGATGACATAGGTAAATGTGGAATATGTGTCTGGGGATATTTTATATGTGGAATAGTTATGTGTGGAATATGTGTCTGGGATGGTGGGTGAAGTGTGTTCTGTCGCAGCCTACATGAGTCCTTGTTATGCTCAGAAGGAGAAACCCCTCTTCCAAGAAACAGGCAGGAACCGCAAGAAAAAACCCCAATTTCTTTTATTCTCACAGACCTGAGTCAATGTCCAAGGCAAACAAACACAGTCCACAGAAACTCGATCCTCAACATGAATGATTGTCTTTGGCAACCAGCACCTCCCACACCTTCCCTTTTACAATTCAGCCAAGGTGTGGCTTCCTAATGCCTTCTCCTTTGCC
This sequence comes from Vipera berus, assembly GCF_964194415.1. Classification (NCBI taxonomy): domain Eukaryota; kingdom Metazoa; phylum Chordata; class Lepidosauria; order Squamata; family Viperidae; genus Vipera; species Vipera berus. Next base: position 209,694,245 of record NC_138204.1, on the reverse strand, counting down.
TTTGGAGCCGCCCCATTGCATTCCTCTGTCCTACTCGCTTCTCTTCCCTGTGCTTTCATGCATCTTGGATTTGTCCCAACTGTTCTTCATCACTGTCCAACTTAGGCTCCCAGCACAGCTGTGTCTCAGCCTGAGAGCGAGTAGAGGGGCCAGGCTCCTCCTCTGACTGTAAGTCTTGGAGCTCCTCAGAGCCTTCCTCTGACTCTAATGTCACTCCAGGCCCCTCCTCCTCATCTGATTCCTCAGACTCAGCTGCTGGATCCACTGGCTGGTGAGGAGTCACAACAGAGTGAGCTTCATAGAGCATAGAATCATAGGATTGGAAGGGACCTCTGAGGTCTTCTAATCCAACCCCCTTGCTCAAGGCAGGAGACCTTATATCATCTCAGTCAAATGGTTGTGCAGTCTATTTTTGAAAACCTCCAGTGAAGGAGCACCCAAAACATCAGGAGACAGGCTATTCCATGGATTAATTGTTCTCACTGTCATAAAATTATTCCTTACTTCTAGGTTGGATCTCTCTTTAACAAGATTCCATCCATTATTCCTTGTCCAGCTTCTCCATGACAACCCCTCAAATACTTGGATTCCTCCCTGGAAGATGCCCAGATACATACACACCTAAGAAATGATTTACTTAGGAATGCTGAATTTTGTAATTCAAGGATCATCAAATTTATATGCATAGTTTTATGTGCATAGAGTCACAAACAATCCATATCCAGCCTCTCTTGAATTCCATTGACTCTTTTCTTTTTATTGAAAAGTTTTAAAATACATTTTGAATAGAAAAAACCCTCCTCCCCCCCTCTCCCCAACCCCTCCCTACACTACCCTCCCCCTCCCTGACTTCCCAGAGCTGAATACAGAGTATAAAAATACAAATAAACATAATCTAAAATACACTAACAACAATAAAACATTAAAACTCAAATACTTTGGCCACCTAATGAGAAGGAAGGACTCACTGGAGAAGAGCCTAATGCTGGGAAAGATCGAGGGCAATAGAAGAAGGGGACGACAGAGAATGAGGTGGCTGGATGGAGTCACTGAAGCAGTAGGCGTGAGCTCAAATGGACTCCAGAAGATGGTAGAAGACAGGAAGGCCTGGAGGAATGTTGTCCATAGGGTCGCGATGAGTCGGACACGACTTCGCAGCTAACAACAACAAAGTGAATTTAACATTTCTAACCCAAATCTTTTCCCAAGTATCCATTGTTATAACTTCTTGAAAATTCTGAGCCCAGTTTATCATACAGTCTTTAACAAGTTCTGTCTCTGAATCAATTTCTATCAATGCATTATATATCCTTTTTATATGTGCTTGACCTTGATCTCTAATTTGCTTTACCAAGTTTTCATCAGTCATCGAAAAACCAGTTTTCTGATCCTCTTTCCATCTAGCCTGTAATTGCCCATACTGAAACCAAGTTTGTACAATCTTTTCTTCTTTTAAAATATCATATGGCTTTAATTGCCATACATTCCTTTCTAAACTTAAGATTTCCTTATATGTAGTCTCATCATTGACTCTTATCTAGTGCCAGTGATGTTGACTGTTAGCTGACTAAATTCTTGTGTATAGGCTTGAATATATCTCCTGTTTTGCAACTTAACAAATGGTCCTGATTCTTTGCACATGAGTATAGCATAACTTGGACACATGCAACCAAATCTTTCAATCAACCAAGCCTGGTACTCCACCAATAAATCAATAAACAGACATATTGACATTGACCCATCTACCAACTGCTGAGAATGAAAGAACTACTTCAGCCACAGTCCCAAAGGCAGCACTTAAAACAAACAGGTGCCCTGACACATAGTAAAAATCACAATGCCCCCCACAAGAAACCAGACCATGTCTTGACAAAAACAGCCAGCCAACCAAACAACCTGAAACCATACCCAAAACCAGACCATGAGTCAGAGGCAACCAAACAAACAAACACCATTTGCATCTTACAGATGATACTTAAACACCAAGGACAATGGCCCAGCAACAACAACCAGCCAATCAAACAGCCCAAAACCAGACCATGACTCAGCAACATCCAGACAAACATCCACATCAATTTACATCAAACATAAAGGTATCTAAAGGACAATGCTCTGATAGATGAGCACAATCCAAAGCTCACTGAAGATGTCCCCCCCCAAATGGAGATGAAACATTTGCAGCAAAATCACCAAGCTTGGATATCAAACCAACAGCCCAATCAACCAATCAATTAATCTCTTACTCAGTCACTCCATCAATCCTATAAAATATTTGGTAATAGTCAAGCATATTCCTGTAACAATCTCCTTTTACCAGAGAACTGTGTTTCTAAAATATTTTAGCAAGTTGCTAACATTGTAGAATAATGCACTCTTTTCATATGCATGTACAGCAGGTGGTATGATGTGATTATATTTTTTTTTCTTGCTGCAATAGCTGCTACCAGCAGGAAATCCCATTTGGGAAGTAAGACAAAATATGTGTACAGAAGGAGAGCAAATGGATTAAATTATTCTGAATGGAAGGAAATTGCAAAGATCTGGCCATTTTGTCAGAGTTAAACAATACTTGAAATGTTTTGAGCCTTCATTGTACAAGAATACGATGTGAGAAAGAAAATCTAAGTCTTCTAAATCATTTAAATATATTTAAAATATCTAATAAGCCAACAAATAAAATCAGGCATCCTTTGGAATTTAATTTGGTCAAGAATTAAGGAGCAACTGGAATTGGCAGGAAGTCCTTGATAGTGTCTACGTGTGGCTGTTTGTCTGCAGATGTCTCATTACCCAACTATGTAATATCATCAGAATATCATTCAGAATATTCCATCATTAATTATGGGGGGTGAGATATTGCCCCCCGTAGATAAGGCTCGCAACTTGGGTGTCCTCCTAGATTCACAGCTCTCCTTGGATGATCATATAGGAGCTGTGACTAGGGGGGCCTTCGCCCAGGTTCGCCTGGTGCATCAGTTGCGGCCCTATCTAGACCGGGATGCCTTGCGCACAGTCACTCATGCACTCGTGACCTCCCGTTTGGACTACTGGAATGCTCTCTACATGGGGCTGCCCTTGAGGACTACTCGGAGGCTCCAGCTGGTGCAGAATGCAGCCGCGCGAGTGGTGGTGGGGGCTTCCCGATACTCCCATGTAACACCTCTACTCTGTGAGCTGCATTGGTTTCCGGTTGTCCTCCGGGTAAGATTCAAGGTGCTGGTTACGACCTATAAAGCCCTAAATGGCATGAGTCTGGGTTACTTACGGGAGCACCTGCTGCCGGCATCAACTTCCCTTCGTCCAGTGCGCTCCCACAGAGAGGGCCTCCTTAGGATGCCGTCGGTCAAAGAGTGCCGACTGGTGGCCCCCAGGGGGAGGGCGTTCTCTGTGGGCGCGCCAGACCTTTGGAACCGTTTACCGGTGGAGCTCCGGATGGCTCCCGACCTTCACTCCTTCCGACGTGACCTAAAATCATATTTATTTGAACAAGCTGGCCTGGTCTGATGGGTTTAGGGGTATTTTAACGTTTTGTATTAATTTATTGAATTGGGCTGTTGTATTTAATATTTCTTTTAATTTTTATATATTGTATTTTATTGTATTGCCCTGTACACTGCCCTGAGTCCTTCGGGAGAAGGGCGCTATAAAAATTAAATAAAATAAATAAATAAATAAATCATTGTGAGTGAGTGTGGGGTTTGCTCTCTGTTTCTATTCATCAAATATCTCAGAAACGGCCAACAGACTATTACAGCGACATATCACTGTAGCACCCAAACCAACTAATACACTCCAAAACTTCTTAAGTAAACCAAAAAACAAAACAAAACAGTAGCCTATGAAGAAAAGAAGCATAAGTCATCTATAATATAACGATTGTAACAAATACCACATAGGAGAAGCAGGCAGAAGACTAGCAGAACCCATGCATCCACTCATCCATACCAACCAGAAGTTAGAAGACAAATGAAAACTCCTTAATCTCAGTACACATGGACAGACTCAGCCACAGTTTCAACTCAGCAACCTAGCATTCTAGAAGAAACCAAATCCCACCCACCCAAAAAATGTTAGGGAATTCCTGGAAGCTTGGCACTCAAACAAATCAGTAAACACCTAGAGATAAATCACATTTACACAGCATTCAAAACAGACAATTAAAAAGCTAAGAAGGAAACCAAAACACCAGAACACATCCTCTACAGGACCCCAAACCCAGATAAGTCTGGACTACCTACGGCAGCACCTGCTGCCGGCATCAACTCCCCTTCGTCCTGTGCGCTCCCACAGAGAGGGCCTCCTCAGGGTGCCGTCAGTCAGGGATTGCCGGCTGGCGGCCCCCAGGGGGAGGGCATTCTCTGTGGGCGCGCCAGCCCTTTGGAATCAACTGACTGTTGAGCTCCAGATGGCTCCCGACCTTCGCTCTTTCCGCTGTGACCTGAAGACTTGGTTGTTTGAACGGGCCGGCCTGGACTAAGGGTTTGAGTTTATTTTAACTATTTTTTGTTAGGGCCAATTAATTTAATTTTCTTTTAACTTTTGTATGTTGCATTTTATTGCCCTGTACACGGCCCTGAGTCCTTTGGGAGAAGGGCAGTATAGAAACTTAATAAATTAAAATAAAATAAAATAAGCAGGGATTAACACGAGACAACCAACCAAGTAGAAAACACTAGCCCAATCAAGGAACTACCAAGGTGAAATACACACCCTGACCAACACCAGCAGGCATGCTACTGTGTATGAACAGGGAGCAAATCCAACACTCACTCACACTGATGATGTTACCTAGCTGCTTAATGAAACATCTGCGAGGAAACCACCAAGCTCAGGGATCACCAAGGATCCCACAGCTCAACCCTGAGCTACAGACATTTTGTTCTCCTTAAATTCGTACGTTGATTGTCCCGTCATTATTTCCCAGATGTGCATTTCAAAAGTTCTGAACCGATGTACTCCTAAGTCCATACATTAAACTTGATCGCAAAATAAAAGACTATGCCCTGCCTTCAATAATGAGCACTATCGTGCTCTTTGAAACATGGCCCTGGCCCACCCCAAATTTAGCGCTATTAGGGAGCTCTAGGCCTAAAGACTGGTATTCAAAAATTGCCCTACATTGGGTACTTCCTGGGGAAAGAGGAAACGAGGTTGCCAAACACTTGGTGGAGCAGTGGGCTAATGCCTCCTTAAGTAACACCAGCTGCCTGCAATTAGTGCAGGTTCGCATCCCACCAGGCTCAAGGTTGACTCAGCCTTCCATCCTTCCGAGGTAGGTAAAATGAGGACCCAGATTATTGGGGGCAATTAAGCTGACTTTGTAATAATGCCGCTTGGGGTGTGTGTGAAAGCCCTAACAAGCAGGCATATACATAGAATGAAGGCTACTGCTGAGCTTGTAAGCCGCCCTGAGTCTTCGGAGAAGGGCGGGATATAAATGGAATTAAAATAAATAAATAAAAATTAAGGAACATCTTAAGATTATTAATGTCCTTTGGCACAATGCCGAAAATGCTGTGAATGATTGAAACTGGTGGGAAACACTTGTTGCCCAATGATGATGAAGAAGCAGCCATTCATTCATTCATTCATTCATTCATTCATTCATTCATTCATTCATATCCCACCATTACTATTTTCACAATGTAACTCAAGGCAATCAGCTATTCTTCCTTCTATTCCTTCCTCCTTCTATTTTCCCCACAATATCAACCCTGTAAAGTTGGTTGGGTTGAGAGTGACTGTTCCAAGGTCAACCAGCTGGCTTTCCTGGCTAAGTTGGGACTATAACTCACAGTCTCCTGGTTTCTAACCCAGTGCCTTAACCACTAGACCACGGGTTGGCAACCCGCGGCTCCGGAGCCGCATGCGGCTCTTTGAGCCATCTCCTGCGGCTCCCAGCCGCCCGGTGCACGCGCACCTCTTCGAACGGGCAGTGGTGCGCGCGCACCTCTCCAAATGGAGAGTGGCACCGCCTGTTTGGAGAGGTGTGCGCACACCTCCCCGAATGGGCGGAGGTGCGCGCGCACCTCCCCAAACCTTTGGAGAGGTGTGCGCGTACCTCCGCGCGAACGGGCCGCGGCGTCGTTCTTTGATGAAGCTGCCGCGGCCCGTCTGCAAAGCTGCCGAAAGCGGCAGCTTTGCAGATGGGCCACGGCAGCTTCCTGAAAGAGCGACGCCGCGGCCCATTCCAAGAGGTGCGCGCGCACCTCCCCGAATGGGCGGAGCTGCGCGCGCACCTCCCCAAACCTTTGGAGAGGTGCGCGCGTACCTCCGCGCGAACGGGCCGCGGCGTCGTTCTTTGAGGAAGCTGCTGCGGCCCGTCTGCAAAGCTGCCGAAAGCGGCAGCTTTGCAGACGGGCCGTCGCCGTCGGGCAACCGGGAACCGGTTCCATCTGACTTTAAAAAAAAATGGCGACCACGTGCATCCGCGCATGCGCAGAAAACCGTTTTGCGCATGCGCAAAATGTTTTTTGCGCGTGCGCATGCATGGACACACGCGCGTGCGCGTGCATGGACACACGCACGCGGCTCCCATTTTTTTTAATTTGTGATGGAACCGGTTCCCGGTGGCTCTTTTACTTTTTTAGGTTGCCGACCCCTGCACTAGACCAAACTGGCTCTCTATATCACTGGTGCTAGGAACCCATATAGTGTTTCCAGGGGAAAAAAAACCTAGCATGGATGTGGTGATCTTAGCGTGAGCAGAAACCTCCAAGATAATACAGGAGAGCTGATAAAACACCACAGGGACTTTGCATTGACCAAGAATTATATAGTAAAGGTAAAGTTTCCCCCGCACATGCGTGCTAGTCGTTTCCGACTCTAGGGGCCGGTGCTCATCTCCGTTTCAAAGCTGAAGAGCCAGCACTTGTCTGAGGACGTCTCCGTGGTCATGTGGCCGGCATGACTAGACGCCAAAGGCGCACGGAGCGCTGTTACCTTCCCACCGTAGTGGTCCCTATTTTTCTACTTACATTTTTACGTGCTTTCGAACTGCTAGGTTGGCAGAAGCTGGGACGAGTAACAGGCGCTCACTCTGTTACGCAGCACTCGGGATTCGACCCGCCAAACTGCCGACCATTTCGACGAAATCTCATCCGTCATCCTCAGGCTGGTGACTTCAGCTTCATTCTTCTGGGAGAACTGTGTGATACACACACACACACACACACACACACACACACACACACATACACATATACATACATACATACATACATACATACATATATACATATATACATATATACATATATGACCAAAGATCCACATACAAACACCCGCGAAAACCTCAGAAAACATATACATATATACATATATACATATATACATATATACATATATACATATATACATATATACATATATACATATATACATATATACATATATACATATGTATATCACCAGGCTCAGACAACACCAGAGACTCCACAGTTGATACTACAGGATTTATCCCCACATTTTGAGCTCAGTGGAGAACGGTTTTAATCTCTTTTAAAGGTTTGAGGAATGAACAAGGAAGATCAAGTAAGAGTGTTGTTGTTGTTAGTTGTGAAGTTGTGTCCGACCCATCACAACCCCATGGACAATGTTCCTCCAGACCTTCCTTTCCTGTACCATCTTCTGGAGTCCATTTAAGCTCACACCTACTGCTTCAGTGACTCCATCCAGCCACCTCATTCTCTGTTGTCCCCTTCTTCTCTTGCCCTCAACCTTTCCCAGCATTAGGCTCTTCTCCAGTGAGTCCTTCCTTCTCATTACTTGGCTAAAGTATTTGAGTTTCAACTTCAGGATCTGGCCTTCTAAAGAGCAGTCAGGGTTGATCTCCTCTAGGACTGACCGATTTGATTGCCTTGCAGTCCAAGGGACTCGCAGGAGTCTTCTCCAGCACCATAGTTCAAAGGCCTCAATTCTTTGGCACTCAGCCTTTCTAGGTTTTCCCAGTTGCAATGTATGGCTGTATGGCAAGTAAGAGTAGGAAGTAACAAAGCAAGACTATGGGATGTAACTAATAAATGATGCTTTTTAAATATTACAGTTGCTGGAATTCATACTGGCTGGACACATTGGAAATTGTAATTTCAGCACAGCTAGAAGAATTAGGAATGAAGGCTGCCTTAAAGTAACAACCACTGATCTGTGGTTGTCAGTAGGAGTTGGTGTGACAATCAGATAGAACAACAGAGATGGAAGGGACCTTGAAGGTCTTGTAGTCCAATCCCCTCCTCAAGTAGAAGACCCTATACCAGGGGTAGGCAACCTCGGCTCTTTTATGACTCATGGACCTCAACTCCCAGAATTCCTGAGTCAGCTATGCTGACTCAGGAATTCTGGGAGTTGAAGTCCATGAGTCATAAAAGAGCCGAGGTTGCCTGTTGTTGTTGTTGTTAGTTGCGAAGTCGTGTCCGACCCATCGCGACCCTATGGACAATGTTCCTCCAGGTTGCCTACCTCTGCCCTATACCATTCTGAACAAATAGCTCTCCAATCTTTTCTTAAAAACCTCTAGTGATGGAGCACCCACAACGTTTGGAGGAAAGCTGTTCCACAGGTTATTGATTGATTGTTAATTGTCCAATTGATTAATTGACAGACAGCCCAATTTCATCTGTTATCATCTTAACATTCTTTCAGTTTGAATCCTGGGGAGACAAGTAAAGTATAGCTTAAAAAGTAAAAGTGGATTCAGAAAACATGTCATTTTCTTCGTGGTTTTTTTTGTCCCTAAATTCTGATGCTTCTTCTGTTTTCAATTTCCCACTTTCACAGTTTGCCATTATGCTAAAAATAGGTGCTATAACTGTGAATATAATTGCATCTCTTCCATAACACACCACTTCAAAATGTGGTGGGTTTTTCCCCCCTCCAAATTGCTAATGTTTTTAATTGATTGTCTAGGACGGCCGGTCATTGCAATGAAACTGCAATTGATGGTTTGCATGCCTTCGAACATGTTGAGTGGGGTGGTTGTTTTGCTGACATTGGCAAAAGGACATGTAGGGATTTCTTGGTAGGTGGGGAGAAATGTAGGGAGAAATGCTCCTTCCTCCTCCTATTTTCCTTGCAACAACAGCCATCTTTCATCCCTAAGGTGGGACTAGAATTCACAGTCTCCTGGTTTCTAGTCTGGCACTTAATCACTAGACCAGACAGGCTCTCTTACATGGCCACTAAGTCATAGTCATCCTGGATAAAGTGCAAACAAATTAAAAGCAGACTCAGACTCTCCATAAATGGCCTTTGGGGGAAAAAATTATCAGTTATGGGAAAAGGTGTATATTTGGAGTCAGCGTGCACAGGTACGTGAGACTGTAGAAAGAGAATATTGTTTGTTTTTTTCTACATATACCCCATGACCAGGATGATTGTCTCTTTTGTGGGAAGCTGGCTTTTAAAAGACTCCAGCGTTCACTTTTAAACCTGGCTCTGAAATATTTTGCAGTCGAGTTGATAATCATGTGCCTCTGGGGGCTATTATAAATATTTAAGTGGGCTTATGTATTAGGTAGTTCTGCCAAAGGATAGAGATCCATCTGTTGTATCGTTCGCCATCCAAGAAAACAGAGAAGAAGTTAACAGCATCATATTATTTGCACCTGCTTTTTATCAGGAGGCAATTAAAAAAATATATATTTATTTAAGATCCCAGGAATTTCATTAATACTGTGCATCCGCGGACTGAATTTGGCACCCCAAATCCACACAATTATCTTCCAACATTTTTATTAACAAGATATTTTATTTTACCGAATTTAAATAAACACGCAACTGGTTGGTGAGTACATTATAATTAGAGATTACAGACTAATTGGGGTGTTCTTTATGCTTGAAGATTATGTAGTAATTATACAGGAGGCTATTATGGAAAACAGGACGGGGAGGCTGGCAAGGGCTGTAAAGTGCATTTACTCTCAAAATTAGAAGTGGATGCCATTTGCTTCTCTGATTATCTTAACCATGTGAAATAAGGTTACGGTACCTACTAAATAAAGAATAAATAAGACTGAGTTTATTTGTTGTGCCGACTGCTTAATGAAATGCAAGGAATCTTGACATGTGTTGCGTTGTTTGAGTTGAAAGCTCTCTGCTAATATTGCAAAAAAGTGCAGGGGAAATAATTATCTGACACATTCTTATTTAGAGTAGACATTATTAGAGTAAAATGATAATTTATTAGGTTTTCTTCCCACCTTTATGTCTTTATAAGTAGTTCAAGGCAGTGAACATAGCTAATTCGCATCCCTTCTCTTATTTTCTCCACAACGACCCTGTGTGGTGAACTGGGCTGAGAGAGTGTGACTGGGCCAACGTCATCCAGCTGACTTTCCTGCCTTTGGCAGAAGTAGAATTAACCATTGTCTGGTGATTGGTCCAAAGTCACCCAGCCAGCTTTTGTGCCTAAGGCAAGACTAGAACTCACCATTATCTGGTGACTGACCCAAAAATCACGAACCTGATTTTCATGTTTAAGGCAGAACTAGAACTCACTTTTGCATCAGGAAGCCCGACCTCGATTCCTACTCAGTGCAGGAATTCAAATGAGTAACTTCCTCCCAGGTGGCAGTGCAGCCTCTCTTTGAACCCATCCAAAGAAAGGCAATTCTTGTGTCCCATGGCAACTGTGGAGAAGAAATTATATGTATATCTATATGAGTAAAAAGGCTAAGTCTCGGCCTTAATGTATCCTGCACGCTACGGTTTCTACTTGATTGAATTGCTATTAACTTGGAAAAGCAAAAGAAAGGCAAAGACAACAGAGCTAGTGGACATGGGTTAAGAAATACAGGTGAGCCACAAAAATAGTCCTTGGCTTACAGCCACAACTGGAAAACTGAATTTCTGTTGCTAAGCAAGGCGATTGATGAGTGAGTCACACCCAATTTGATGACCTTGTTAAGCAATCACTCTGGTTGTCAAGTGAATCACGTGGGTCATTAAACAAATCCGGCTTCTTCCATTGACGTTGCTTGCTGGAAGCTCCCTGGGAACATCACAAATGATGATTATAATACCTCGGGAAGGGCACAAATGATGATTACATGACCTCAGAATGCTGCAACCATCATAAATATATGCCAGTTGCTCGGCACCCTAATTTTGATCACATGACTGTTGCAGGTCACTTTTTTTCCAGTGCTATTGTAGCTTCAAACAGTCACTAAATGAATGGATGTAAGTTGAGGACTACCTGTAGCACATTTGGCAATAGGTTGGCAAAATACGAAACTATAGTATATCTTCTAACCTGAAAAAGGTAGGGTTTTTTTAAAAAAATTATTTAATATCATCCTAGTTCAAGGAGAGCAAAGAAAAGTCAAAGAGGTAGCATGTGTCAAGGTGGACTTTCAACATACAATCTTTTCTCAATGTCATTCAACATCTCTGTCACGGCCCCATCGGAACTCAGCTCAGAGGAAGAGGAGGGGTTGGAACTGGGACCATCAGATGGCATGTCTCCCCTGGAATGTCTGGAGAGCCTGGGGGCTGAGGACGATGCTGTCTCAGGCCCCTATGGCATTGGGGGAGGGGGTTGACTGGACGAGGAGCTGCCTGCCCTCACAAACGCAAGGAAAGATTGGGTGCAGTCAGGTAAAGGTGATGAAAGACAACAGCATATTTAAAAGAACAATCACAACAGAGATCTATTATGGAATGGAGAAGATGGATCGATTATATTCAGAATAAATATGGGACTAAAAAGTTTCATTTAGCATATGAATGAGCATTAGTATTATAAGATGTATTATTATTTAGTTATTATTACTTAGTTATTTAGTTATGTTTAAGGGGAGTTAAAGTGCGATAGAATTTAAAGTGGTTTTTTTTTAGTTAGTTAGCATATTTTAGCTTAAATTTGTAAAAGTTAATACTCTGTATTCAGCTCTGGGAGGTCGGGGGGGAGGGGGAGGGAGAAGAAGTGGGGGGGAGGGGGAGGGAGGGAGTTTATGTTTTTAAAATGTATTCTAAAACTTTTCAATAAAAAAAAGAAAGGCAACAGATCCCCTCTGACAAGGAACAGCTACCTCCCCCACCCAATCCGAGGGCATGGAGAATGGAGTGGAGGGACACTCAAAGGAAATCTGCAAGGTTGCTGGCAAGGAGACCGCTCTGTCCTTCCTCACAAGAAACGTTTTGAGCTGATTTAACCAGAGGTCGGGAGAGGGTGTCTGCACCAAGAACAATTGATTTGCTTCAGCACGCCCTTTCCACGGCCTTTGTAAATTCTGCTTCAGATTGTGTTTCTGTCCTGTGGACTCTGACCTTGTTTGTGGACTACGGACCTTGCCTTGTGGACCTTGAGTCTTGTTTATGACTTATGAATCTTGCCTTGTGGACCTTGAGTCTTGTTTATGACTTATGGACCTTACCTTGCGGACTTTGCACCTTGTTTTTGGTCTACAGACTTCCTCCGGGCTTGTCAATCACTGGTGACTATTCACTTTAGTCAGTGCTGGGATTCAAATATGTGAACCACTGGTTCTCTGTGTGGATGCCGCATCCAGAAGTCCATTCTGGGCCTGGGCAACAAAAAATTAGCTACCGGTTCTTCCAAAGTGGTGCAAACCGGCTGAATCCCAGCACTGACTTTACTTTGTGGGACTGTATTGCACTGATTGTGGGTGGCTGCCTTGAGGAAAGTTCAGGGTGGATATTTTCCAGCCTTTATAAAGCTATTTGTCATGGAATAGCAAAGCAATAAAGGACTTTATTGAAGCCTGCATCTGCCTAGGTCATAACAATTTCTGATAAATAGCAGGTGTTTATTGTGCATCCAAACAAAATAAACACCAAACAAAGTTTTGATATAACAATGGCAAAAATTTAGGGAAGCAAAGAAATTTGGATGCACAGATAAATACATCAGGTTGGATGTGATTCACCACAATGGATGTATCTGAACAGCACCAATATATGGAGCCTGTCTGAACACAGAAATTAGGAACACGAGTATCCTTTTGTGCTGAATTTCTATCAAATAAATGCTACAAATGCAGTTTTGATTGTGTCTCGCTGGAGCCAGACAAAAGTAGCGAATGTACAAAGGGCAACTCTTCATCCTGGTTTGGTCCAATTTTGTACTCAGTAGGAAGAGCTACAGAAAATGTCTTTTGTGCTTGTTTTCACCATCAAAACTGCTTTTATTATTAGGCTGTTTTTCTTGATATTCAACCAGTTCATGCTGCCAAAATCTCGGCGGGAAGCTGCTGGGAAAAGCCCGTGTTCTATGGGAAGGCAAATAAAATAGGTTTATTAAATCTCCAGTTGAATATAGAGAAATAATCAGTTGCTGGAGGAAATGAAGGCCACAGGTACATGCCTTGTTTTTTTCAAGCAACCAAAATGGACTTTGATCTGGATCCCTAATGCTAGGGATATATACTGTATGATTAGGCGGAAAATTATTGCAGTGTGTATGACTTTACTGTTACTCACCCTGCAAGAGATTGTCCATGATTGTTTCTCCATCCAAAAAAAAAGCACTATCTTTGGGATTAAAAGTTCAAGTCCTGTGTTTTAACAAACACAGCAATAGAAGTAGTCCTCAACTTACAACAGTTTGTTTAGTGACCATTCAAAGTTACAATGGCAATGTCACTGAAAAAGGTGATTTATGACCATTTTTTACCCTTATGACTGTTGCCACATTCCCATGGCCTTGTGATCAAACTTTATTTATGATGGTTGCAGTGTCCCAGGACCCTGTGATTACCTTTTGACAAACAAAGTCAACTGGGAGCCAGGTTCACTTAGTAACAATCTTACTTACTTTTTTTTTAATCCCATTTATATCCCGCCCTTCTCCGAAGACTCAGGGCGGCTTACAATCTAAAGCACAAATCAATGTGCTTAGCAACAGCTTAACAACAGCTGCTGCTTTCTTGCTGTGGCAAGAAAGTTGGGACAAATGTCACTTAACAACTGTCTTGATTAGCAACAGAAATTTTGGGCTCAATTGTGGTGATAAATCAAGGTCTACCCGTACTATGGAGGGAAACAAGACTTTAATAGCAACCCTCTTTTAACCATCATGCATTCATTGCATCATCTGCCAAGAGTCTCTTCCATGCACCCAACTGCTGCATTAGAGCATGCGTTGTTCATATGCCTGCTTGTTGTAGTGTGAACAGGACATGAGCATTCAACATTGTCTCCAACCTGCCAAGGATCCAATGTGGCAGCCTCTATGTAATAGAATATATTCTAAAATATGATGATAAGGGTTTTTAATTATGTTTTTAATGTTTTTATTGGTTTTAGTGGGGCTTTGTGATAGTTTATTTTTTTTTTAATATTTGTATTTTGTATTTTATTGTTGTTAGCCGCCCTGAGTCCTTCGGGAGATAGGGCAGCATATAAGTCCCATAATAAATAAATAAATAAATAAATAAATAAATAAATAAATAAATAAATAAATAAATAAATAAAATGACCTTGAAAGATGAGTGAGTGTCTAGGAGAGAAGAACCAAGGAGATAAGCAACCTGGCACTAAGGAGAAATTTCCTAATGGTGAGAGCAATCAAACAATGGAACAGCTTACCTTCAGAAGTTGTGAGTGCTCCATCACTGGAGACTCTCAAAAAGAAACTGCATAGTTATTTATCTGAAAAATTATAGAGTCTCCTGCTCAAGCAGGGGGTGGACTAGAAGACCACCAAGGTCCCTTCCAACTCTATTATTCTAAGTTCTATGAGAAGAAAAATAAGGTTTAAAGAAGTTGTGGGTGCTCCATCACTGGAGGTTTTCAAAAAGAGACTGGACAACCATTTATCTGAAATGGATACAGGGTTCTCCTGCTCAAGCAGGTTTGTGTGTGTGTCTGTGTGTCTGTGTCTGTGTCTGTGTTTGAACTAGAAGATCTCAAGTTCCCTTCCAAATCTATTATTCTACGTTCTGTGTTCTAGATAAAGAGGGGACAAGCCCACAACTAACGAGCAGAGAAAGAAACTCAGAAAGAATCTACTGTAACTGATCAGCTGCTAAATGAAGATGGCAGGGAATTTATACTTTCAGACATGCAAGATTTTACTAGTGTAGCCTTGTAATAAAGTTGAATTAGCTCATCTTGTTGTGTTTCCTGTCTGGTCCATTTGGAAAGCTGATAATTTGTCTTTTCTTGCTTTTCATCTGACTTCTGCTGGCACAAGAGATGCTATTGGTGGTGCTTCATATAATTATGGGCAATGTCCCCACTCACATTGGCTACACAGAATACTCAGCTACAGGTATTTCACCTCTAACCCTGTGGCTTCTATTATTGTCAGGGATTAGCTTAAAGAAGATGCTGGATTCCACCTCGGTGATTTGTTCCAGCCTCTTAGGAACATGTATAAAACAGATCTACCTGTGCGATCCTTGGCACTCTCTGAGTTCAGTTGTTTTCTTCCAGATGTTTCTGGAAACACCTGCAAGAAAACACCCACGCTCATGGAGCATCAAGGACCCCACAGTTCGACCCTGAGCTACAAATATTCCCTTCTATTGATAGATCTATTTATTTGTTATCGTTAACAGGTGGTGCAGTGTTTGAAAACTTCTCCATCACTGTAGTTCTGCTTCATCTCTTCTTCAAGTCACAGCAGCTCGATTAAGTTCCTCTGAACAAAGACAGAAGACAGGGTAAGGGAAAGGGTGAAATCAAGTCGCCTTTTCCTTTCTTCAAACTTGAGTGTTCCTAATGTGAACACGGACTTAAAAAAAGAATGACACAACAGTTGGCCACCGTCTCACTTCAGGGACTCAGTGGTCAATGTTCACAGTCTTGCCGTCTTGACGGCTGACTATCTGATCTCGCATCCCAAGGGTCAAGACAGAGGTGAGAACTTGTTGTTCATTGTCAAATCTGTCAGCTCAACGCTTCGAATCAGGACACCCATTCTTCCTACTCTTTGTCATCACATTTATGAAGAGCTATAGAGCATTTCGGATCATTTGAGGGGGAAAAACAAAACCGCCTCGTTGCAAGGGATATGTTGGCTCACAGAATAACTTTTCCTAAAGTTTACCATGTGCTACTAACTACATTTTTTTTTCTGTTGTGCTGTAAGAACATTAAGGTTGAAGGAAAAAAAATGCACATGTAGCTGAAGGACAACTGTAAAACATCAGGACAAAGGTTTCCAAGGTAAATCGTAGTCTTTCCTTTCCTTTCCTTTCCTTTCCTTTCCTTTCCTTCCCTTCCCTTCCCTTCCCTTCCCTTTCCTTTCCTTTCCTTTCCTTTCCTTTCCTTTCCTTTCCTTTCCTTTCCTTTCCTTCCCTTCCCTTCCCTTCCCTTCCCTTTCCTTTCCTTTCTTTTCCCTTCTCTTCCCTTCCCTTCCCTTCCTTTCCCTTCCCTTCCCTTCTCTAAGCTCTTTCCTAAGCTTCCCTAAGGCCTTCCCTAAGGCCTTCCCTTCCCTTCCCTTCCCTTCCCTTCCCTTCGCTTCCTTTCCTTTCCTTTCCTTTCCTTTCCTTTCCTTTCCTTTCCTTTCCTTTCCTTTCCTTTCCTTCCCTTCCCTTCCCTTCCCTTCCCTTCTCTAAGCTCTTTCCTAAGCTTCCCTAAGGCCTTCCCTAAGGCCTTCCCTTCCCTTCCCTTCCCTTCCCTTCCTTTCCTTTCCTTTCCTTTCCCTTCCCTTCCCTTCCCTTCCCTTCCCTTCCCTTCCCTTCCCTTCCCTTTCCTTTCCTTTCCTTTCCTTTCCTTTCCTTTCCTTTCCTTTCCTTTCCTTTCCTTTCCTTTCCTTTCCTTTCCTTTCCTTTCCTTTCCTTTCCTTTCCTTTCCTTTCCTTTCCTTTCCTTTCCTTTCCTTTCCTTTCCTTTCCTTTCTCCTTCCCAGTCCAGTCCACTCCATTCTAGTCCAGTCTATATTCCTTTTTTTGAAAAAAGTGTGATTTTTCTGTGGATGGCGACCCAGGAACTGCCAGTCAAGAAATAATCTAGGCCTGAGAAAATGAACTGGAAGAGGCAAGGATGAACGTGAATTGTCAGCGCTGCTAACATCGAATGTCCTTGCTTGACAAGAGATGAAGAAGCAGCTATTTCATATGTTAAACTTGTGTATTGCTTTAAGAGATAGGGTTAAGGCTGGGAGGAAGGAAGAGTAGGATTACACCTTTCAAGGCCATCTCTAACTAGAGAAGACCTTGGTGGGTTTTCTAATGGAAGGGGAACTGATTCTTTAAATTAATTGGAGAATATGATTAATGACAAAATTAGAAAGGTGGAGAATTGTGTTTTAATATATTGTGCAAGGGGCGGAGATTTCAGATTCCAGCTTCCTTCAAGCAAGCATTTGCCTTTGTATTAGGCTAATAAAGGACTTTTAAGGTAAACAATGCCTCAGCGTCACTTGAAAAGCCCATACGTCGGTCGGAAACCTGACACGAATATTTGATCCTACTGAATTTAATCCAAATTAAATACAAGTGACTACTTCTTACTTTCCAGTCATCTTGTACCTTTTCCCACTTTAAAAGTGCAATTCAGCAGCTGCTTCTGCTGGATCTTTGGAGATTTCATCCACAGATCTCGGAGCCAACACACAGTCCTGACATCATTAATGGTATATACCTGTCCTATCCTTTCAAACTGGCTTCTCCTTGGTTCTTAAGGAAGAATCACCACTTAGTAATAGAGTCTGCCAAAGGATCTATGTTTAATTATTGCTAGGCACAAGCACTTCTGGAATGTTCATAAGTGATGGGCAGTTGGAAGATGACTGTAATTTTTGTAAGGAGCTGAGAAATGGATAACTTCTCAAAGATAGATCTTCCCCTCAGTTGTGGCAAGGACTTTGCTACTAAACATCTGGAAGAAAAGGATGTTCTCCTGAGAACTTTTCTGAAGTTCCACCATGAAAAAAACAAGAAGCCATGGAGGAGGTCGGAAATCAATGGAAAGATGATGTTATACATCCTCCTCTAGTGAGTCAGACAGAACAAACAGATAAAAGCTCTCAACTTTGTTGACCTCATTAATAAAAAAGGGAAGAACAGAACTATAGGAATGTCATTGATATTCCTTTCTCCTTCGGAAGGCATTTCAAAAAGAAATTCTCTTTCATCAAACTGAGTGAGGGCTTGGAAGAAGAAAAAAATGCAGGAGAATTCTGCTGCATGTTGTTCAATTCTTGGCATATCCACCTAAAATAGAATTGCAAGACTTCTTTTAGGTTGAGAGCTATGCCTCATTTTGGAATGACATTCAGAGGCCACACCTTTTGAAAGTAGTGGAAGGACTCCCAACATGCATTTGAAATGAAATTTAATTTCATAACAGTTATAGTTAATTTCCATGAACGTAATGAATATGAGTACTTAAAAGCTTCTTTTGAATTCAGTTAAATTCTGGAAGTTGTCATGGACACATCCATAGATTTTTCTTTGAATCATAACAGGAGGGAAATAAGAATAGAATAGAATAGAATAGAATAGAATAGAATAGAATAGAATAGAATAGAATAGAATAGAATAGAATAGAATAGAATAGAATAGAATAGAATAGAATAGAATAGAATAGAATAGAATAGAATAGAATAACTGGAAGGGACCTTGGAGGTCATCTAGTCCAACCCCCTGCTTAGGCAGGGAACCCTATACCATTTCAAACAAATGTTGTCCAATCTCTTCTTGAAAACTTCCAGTGTTGGAGCATTCACAACTTCTGGAGGCAAGTTGTTGCACTACTTGTCAGGAAATTTCTCCTCAGTTCTAGGTTGCTTCTCTTCTTGATTAGTTTCCATCCATTGCTTCTTGTCCTGCTCTCAGGTGCTTTGGAGAATAACCTGACCCCCTTCTTCCTTGTGGCAGCCCCTCAAATACTGGAACACTGCTATCATGTCACCCCTATTGGTTCTCTTCATTAAACTACCGTATTTTCCGGCTCATAAGACAACTGGGCGTATAAGACAACCCCCAACTTTTGAGATGATTTTCATGGGTTAAAGTATTATACGCTGGAAAATACGGGTAAGTAGGTAGTCAGGGCTACTTCTCAATTAGGTGAAGGTTTATCAAGAGCTTTTGGCCTCGAGATCAGTTTTGCTCTGCCTCGCCTAAACCTCGTCTCCTCTCACCTTGGCGCCCCCTTCTACTTCAGCCACACGCACTGGCTGTTTCGGCCAGGAGCGACGAGCATTGTGGCCCAACACTTCGGGGAGGCACCAGGTCTGAAAGAAGGTGGTTCTTTCCATAGGTTAGTTAATGAACAGGGTGGCGGAGAAGTGGGGGGGGGGAAAGAAACGGGCTCAGCCCTGCGCCGCAAGTTTAAGATTCACACACACACCCCTTCCCAAGGCCGCCTTCTACTTCAGGGTGGAGGGGCGACCCTGGGCTGCTGAAGCCCCAGCGCCAGCTTTCCGCTGTGGTCTGCCTGTCGCAATTCCCCAGCTGCGCCTTCCCGGGCAGGTGTTGCTGTAGGTTTGCCGCGGCACCACACCCTGAAGTCAAACTCCCAGGGTCAGGTGAAGCTTAGCTCTGCACGAACATGTCAGGTCGGCCTCCACCTGGCTTTCCGTGCTCCCTTGAGCTCTCGTGCTCGTGGAGCAACAGCGGCTCAGCACACGCTTAACTCCTGCTCCCTTCCAGAAAAAAAAGGGCTGCTGCCGTAGGATGCCGGTAAACTGGAGCCTCAGCCTCGGTTGGGCTGGTCAGTTTATTTATGAGGAGGCCGTCTTTCGCCATTCTCGAGCGCTGGATTTGTCCATTTCCACTAACGTCTCTGCTCCCGAGGATTTACTATTTTCCGGCGTATAAGGCGACTCGGCGTATAAGACGACCCCCGACTTTTGAGAAGACTTTCATGCGTTAAAAAGTCATCTTATACGCCAGAAAATATGGTAGACATACCCAATTCTAGTGGCCATTCTTTATATGTTTTAGCCTCCACTCCCCTGATCATTTCTATTGCTCTTCTCTGCACTTTTTCTAGAGTCTCTACATATTTTGTATATTGTGGTGACCAAAACTGGATGCAATATTCCAAGTGTAGCCTGATATTATATTGTCTTCTTCTGAAATGTTTGTTCCAATATCACTACAGTTACAATAGCAGAGAAGATATGTAGCTCAGGATTACACTATTGGGTTATTGGTGTTCTCTGAGCTTAATTGCTTTCTTGCAGGCATTTCAATGTGAGTCCAAGTAACATCATCCATGTGCATGAGGTCACTTCAGAAGTACTGGAGATGTTACCTAGTCTGGTAATGAAATGTCTGCAAGAAAATAACCAAGCTTAAATTTAATTTAATTTTAATTTAATTTAAATTATTAATATTTCTATACCGCCCTTCTCCCGAAGGACTCAGGGCGGTGAACAGGGCAAGAATAAAAAACACAAAATTACAAAAGTTAAAAAATGATTAAATACATGCCCACTAAAAAAACAATTAATACATAGTAAAACCCCAATAAAATACAGTAAAAACCCCACCAATCTCCCATCAGGCCAGGCCGGCTTGTTCGAACAAGTATGTTTTTAGATCGCGGCGAAAGGAGCGAAGATCGGGCGCCGTCCGGAGCTCAACCGGTAACTGATTCCATAGTTCCGGGGTGCCCACAGAGAAGGATCTCCCCCTGGGGGCCACCAGTCGACATTCTCTGACCGGTGGCACCCTGAGGAGGCCCTCTCTGTGGGAACGCACAGGGCGGAGGGAAGTTGATGCCGGCAGCAGGTGTTCCCTAAGGTACTCCGGACCCCTGCCATGTAGGGCTTTAAACACCATTACTAGTACCTTGAATCTCACTCGGAAGACAACTGGTAACCAATGCAGCTCACGGAGCACGGGTGTAACATGGGAGTATCGGGAGACTCCCAACACAACTCTCGCGGCTGCATTCTGTACCAGTTGGAGCCTCCGGGTGGTCCTCAAGGGAAGCCCCATGTAGAGAGCGTTGCAGTAGTCTAGACGAGAGGTCACGAGTGTGTGAGTGACCGTGCATAAATCATCCCGGCTTAGATAGGGCCGCAACTGGCGCACCAGGCGAACCTGGGCGAAAGCCCCCCTAGTCACAGCCACTATGTGATCTTCCAAGGTGAGCCGCGAGTCTAGGAGGACTCCCAAGTTGCGAGCCCTATCTACGGGGGGTAATAGTTCACCCCCCATAGAAAGAGATGGAATATCCGAATAGACCCGGGATGAAGGTATGCAAAGCCACTCAGTCTTGTCGGGGTTGAGTTGAAGTCTGTTCCTCCCCATCCAGACCCGAACCGCCTCCAGGCAGCGAGACATCACGTTGAGGGCATCACTGGGGTGGTTTGGGGTCGAAAGAAAAAGCTGGGTATCATCAGCGTACTGATGATACCCAACTCCAAAACCACGAATGATCTCACCCAGCGGCTTCATATAGATGTTGAACACGAGAGGCGAGAGGACCGACCCCTGAGGAACTCCACAAACGAGAGACCTCGCGGTCGACCTCTGCCCTCCCGTCAACACCGACTGCGAACGTCCCTGGAGATAAGAGGAGAACCACTGTAAGACTGTGCCTCCCACTTCCAATCCCCTGAGACGCCGCATCAAGATACCATGGTCGATGGTATCGAAAGCCGCTGAGAGGTCTAATAGGACTAGAACAGAGGAATGTCCCCTGTCCCGAGCCCTCCAGAGATCATTCACCAGCGCGACCAATGCCGTCTCCATGCTGTACCCGGGCCTGAAACCCGATTGGTACGGGTCTAGATAATCCGCTTCATCCAGGACCAGAGGGAGCTGATGCGCCACCACACTCTCAACAACCTTCGCAAGGAAGCGAAGGTTGGAGACCGGACAAAAGTTAAAGTTCACCAAGAACCCAACTAGCTTCAGCCCAAGGAGCTTCAGGTGGTTTCTCATCTGAAGTACAAACCAGAAGCAAGTTTTCCAATTCGGTCAAAGTTGGCTAGGCATTACCACTCTCAATAATATTCATTCTCTTCTACCCGAATAATCACAACTGAACTTGAACTTTTATAGGGGTGTCCAAGACTCTTAGGAAACACAAGTGGACCTGGGTCTTTAGATAGGAGGTTAAAAGGTCATTCTGGAATCAGAGTCGATAATGATGGGCTAATCCGATCTGGCCTGAAGAAAAGCAATTTTCTAATTCTAGAATTAGAACAGAATAAAATAGAGCTGGAAGGGACCTTGGAGGTCTCCTAGTCCAACCCCCTGCTCAAGCAGGATACCCTATACTATTTCAGAGAAGTGACTGTCCAGTCTCTTCTTAAAAACCTCCAGTGATGGAGCATCCAGGATTTCTGAAGGCAACTTCTGTTCCACTGGTTAATTGTCCTCACTGTCAGGAAGTTTCTCCTTAATTCCAGGTTGCTTCTCTCTTTGGTCAGTTTCCAACCCTTGTTTCTTGTCCTTGATTTCCATCTTATTCCTAGAATCCTTTCATTTCAAACACTAGGGACAAAACTGGTTGATTTTTGCTGGCCAAACACATGTCCTAACATTTAATAATCCAGCATTTCCAGTGACATCCAAGGCACATTTAGGAATTTGAGAATCTGTTTCCAAAACCTGGTTCTGCCAAATCAGATTTAGGAGGACCAATCATGGCCTAAGTGAGAAAACTCTAAATCAATTTAAACCATAATATTTCAGCTACTGGAACCTGGTCTTCTAAACAAAAATGTTAGCAAAGATTTGTTGTAATAACATTTGGTTGTTAGGGTTCCATAATTCTCATTATTCAGCACATCCCCTTCTGTCCTGATTTAACAACCATTAAAAAAACACCACATTTTTGATTTATTCCTTAGAAAATCTTACACCTTTGAATAAAATGCCTGTCTACTACTCATCTGGCTAATTTGTGGGGGACAAATGAGGTTTCAAATTATATAATGCAAGCCTATAAAAATGCCCTGTAAACTTTTGATTTGTATTTGCCACCTGGAGAAGACCTGTGGAGGAAGGAGGTAATTATATATTTTTCTGAGCATTAAGATAACCTGCAATAAATCTCTCATCAAGTTACGTAAACTGCAAGGATGATTTGGAATGCCTCTTTCTGTTACATTTTAGAATATTAAGGGGAAGGGGCCAGGAATAGAGACTGCATATTCATCTTCTGTCCCGAGATGGGTTTTTAGGATTCAGTTACAGGTAGTCCTTGTGTCATAGTTCCAACAGATGAAACTCTTCAAAAAGAACTTTATTTATTTATTTATTTATTTATTTATTTATTTATTTATTTATTTATTTATTTATTTATTTATTTATTTATTTATTTATTTATTTATTTATTAGATTTATATACCGCCCTTCTCCCGAGGGACTCAGGGCGGTGTACAGGGCAATTAAAATATGACATACAAAAGTTAAAAATAGATTAAATTAAATTTAGCCCCCAAACAAAATAAATTAAATTATGAAATTTAAAACCCCAATCCCTCAGCCCAGGCCAGCAAGCTCGAATAACCAGGTTTTCAGGTCACGGCGGAAAGAGCGAAGGTCAGGAGCCATCTGGAGCTCCACAGGCAGCTGATTCTAGAGGGCAGGCGCGCCCACAGAGAATGCTCTTCCCCTGGGGGCCGCCAGTCGACATTCCCTGACCGACGGCACCCTGAGGAGACCCTCTCTGTGGGAGCGCACGGGGCGATGGGATGTTGACGCCGGCAGCAGGTGCTCCCGTAAATAATCCAGACCCATGCCATTTAGGGCTTTATAGGTCATCACCAGCACCTTGAATCTGACCCGGAGGACAACTGGGAGCCAATGCAGCTCGCGGAGAAGAGGCGTCACATGGGAGTATCGGGAGACCCCCATCACAACTTGTGCGGCTGCATTCTGCACCAGCTGAAGCCTCCAAATGGTCCTCAAGGACTTTGAGGCATTGCTTATCTTAAAAGATCTTTTATTCAAGTAGCATAATATCAGCACTTACATAATCCAAGCCAAAAACTGAATTCCCCTCCCCTGGGCACCTAGTATCGAAGCACAATTCCCTCCTCCAATTAACAGTCATAAATCACATTCCCCAATTAGCTTGAAGGCCGGGCTTCCTCTCCAGCTCACCAATTCTTTATCAACTCTGGGCTCAATAACCTTGATTCTCACGCTAGGTTTTAGCGTTGTTATGTCTAGCTGGACTCTCATTCACATCCCCCCACCCTCCCAGCATCATCTAACTCTAAAAGCGAAAGGGAAAAAATGCCTACATTTCCATCTGTTGTCCCTACAAAAACATACGATGTTAGCAGTGTTGACATCTTGACTTGACACGTTGACACCGCAATTGAGACCAAACCTTGTGTTGCGAAGGGAGACATGTCTTAAGTGAGTTTTCCCCCAATTTACAAGCTTTCCTGCCATAGTTGTTTAGTGAACCACTGCAGTTGATAATTTAGTAACAGGGTGGATAAATGAATCTGGCTTCCCCCATTCACCTTGCTTATCAGAAGGTCAAAAAAGAGGATCACGTGAACCCAGGATGCTGCAACTGTCATAAATATGAGTCAGTTGCCAAAGATCTGAATTTTGATCCCATGTGACTGTGGGATACCAAGGTACTTGTATGTCTGTATGTCTGCTATTTAGCCCGCTGGTAATTCCACCCAATCAGCTTTAGCCATATTTCCTTTTTGGAATAGAATAGAATAGAATAGAATAGAATAGAATAGAATAGAATAGAATAGAATAGAATAGAATAGAATAGAATAGAATAGAATAGAATAGAATAGAATAGAATAGTTGGAAGGGACTTTGGAGGTCATCTAGTCCAACCTCCTGCCCAAACAGGAGACCCTACACCATTTCTGACAGATGGAGAGTCCAGTCTCTTCTTGATGAAGCTCTCACAACATCTGAAGGCAATCTGTTCCATTGGTTGATTGTTCTCACTGTCAGAAAATTTCTCCTTATTTCCTGGTTAAATCTCTCCTTGATCAGTTTCCATCTGTTATTTCTTATTTGGCCTTCACGTGCTTTGGAAAATAGGTTGATCCCTTCCTCTCTGTGAGACCTCCTCAAATATTGAAACACTGCTGTGATGTCTCTCTTGGTCCTTCTCTTCACAGGCCCAGTTCTTGCAACCATTCTTCATATGTTTTACCCTCCAGTCCCCTCATCACTTTTGTTGCTCTTCTCTGCACTTTTTCTAGAGTCTCAACATCTTTTTTTTTATATAGTGCAGAGACCAAAATTGGTTGCAGTATTCTAGGTGTGGTCTTACTAAGGCTTTATAGAGTGGTATTAGTACCTCATTTGATCTTGATTGAATCTGTCTGTTAATGCATCTTAGGATTGCATTGGCTTTTTTGGCTGTTGCCACACCTTCTTGACTACCATCCTGTCACATCTCTTTATTATGAATATCTGAATTCTGATGTCCTCATTGTAGATCCATGTCAGGTGGTTCACCAAATTGATCTCCCATTGCCTCTTAGCATACAACTTGATGGGGGCAGCAGATGGCATTTTCACTCTTGAACTTTTGTTCATGTCCAGTCCTAGTGATTATCTAGCTGAGGGGGTCAATTCTATACAGAACAGCAGTGGGGACTGTGTATCACCTTGGTAGATGCCACACTTAAGGGCCACATGTGTGAGTTGTCTTGAGTTGTTTTCTCCCACAGTTCTGCTGAGTTCTTAAGGAAAGTCCTTAGCGTCCTTTTGAATTTGTATAGCCCAGGGCATTTACAGATCCATGTGTCTGACATGGATCTATATATATTCCCCCAGCTGCATCTGATTTTATTAGCTTGTTGGTTCATACACCAATAAAGCAGAATGCATATTTAATTATTCATTGATATACCGTTACCTTGAAACCCAATATTGCTGAGGTAATTTAAATAACGCCGTTCAGTCTATCGTCCACAGAATCTTTAGAAGATGAAAGGTGTCGTTTAACACAATGAAACACAACACTAGCAAACCGAGCCAGCAGTGATAAAGGGCTCTTGTGGGTGTATTAGAGCCAGGCATGTCACAAAAATAGTTCAAAAGGAGAAATTTGGACCCAGTACAAATATGGCCACCTACCTACAGTTTTGTTGAAAGCATCCATCCTTGGCATGTTTCCAGCTGAGCTTCTAAGAAGATGAACGTGTTTGAAGAGACATATTGATTTTGGAAAAGAGCTGCACTTTTTCAACTTCACATGGAATCCATTAAAAAAAGAGCTTGAAAGAATAGCAGAAAATCTAGAATCTAGAAATTACACAGGCTTGTTCTCTAAACCATTTTGCAGGTATGTCCAGAGTTTTTCTCCTCTCTCTCCCACTCCCTCTCTCTCTCTCTCTCTCTCTCTCTCTCTCTCTCTCTCTCTCTCTCTCTCTCTCTCTCTCTCTCTCTCTCTCTCTCTCTCTCTCTCTCTCTCTCTCTCCTAATGTACAAACAGACATTCAGCTAATTTAAAACCGGGGATTTTTTAATTTGTCTTTTTTTAGAAGTGAATGCCTGCTGAAAAACAAAAATCTATATGGATAGTCCTTGCTACATCACCACATTTGAGCCCAACATTTCCATTGCTAAACAAGACAGTTGTGAAGTGAGGAGCATCCCATTTCCAACCTTTCTTACCAGGGTTGTTAAGGGAATCGCCAGCAGTTGTAACATTAGGAAGAAGGAATTTTGCTGCCCCGTTGAATTTGCTTATCAGAAAGCCACAAAAGAGGAACACGTGAACCCAGGAGATGGCAGCCATCATGAATAGGAGTCAGTTGCCAAGCGTCTGAATTTTGATCGCATGACCATGGCAATGCCACAATGGTCGTAAGTGTTAAAAATGGTCATACGTCAGTTTTTTTTCTGTGCTGTTGCAACTTTGAATGGTGACTAAACAAACCTGAGGACTACCTATAACATCTTCTGAGTATGCAGGGCATCATCAGAGGGATAGAATAAAGATCACGTGAAGTGCTAGTATCACTTTATAATGTCTTGGTAAAACCACACTTGGAATATTGCATGCAGTTTTGGTTGCCATGATAGAATAGAATAGAGTTGGAAGGGACCTTGGAGGTCTTCTAGTCCAGCCCCCTTCTCAAGCAGGAGAATCTATACCATCTCAGACAACTGACTGTCTAGTCTCTTCTTTAAAACCTCCAGTGATGGAGAACCCATGATTTCTGGAGGCAAGCTGTTCCATTGATTAATTGTTCTCACTGTCAGGAGGTTTCTCCTTAATTCCAGGTTGCTTCTCTCTTTGATCAGTTTCCAACCATTGTTTCTTGTCCTGCCTTCTGATGCTTTGGATAAGCATTTGTGACCCCCTCTTCTTTGGGGCAGCCCCTCAAATACTGGAATGCTGTTATCATGTCACTCCTATTTCTTCTTTTCTTTGGACTAGCCAAACCCAAGTTCTGCAACTGTTCTTCATAAGTTTTAGTCTCCAGGTCTTGGATCATCTGAGTTGCTCTTCTCTGAACTTTTTCCAAGGTCTCAACATCCTTTTTGTAGTATGGTGACTAAGATTCATTGCAGTATTCCAGGTGTGATAATTAAAAGAGATGTTGAGATTCCAGAAAGAGTGCAGAGAAGAGCAGCAAAGATGATCGGAGGATTGGAGGCTAAGACATATGAAGAACAGTGGCAGGAATTGGGTATGTCTAGTTTAATGAAGAGAAGGGTGAGGGGTGACACGATAGCCATGTTCCAGTATCTCAGGGGCTGCCCCAAAGAAGAGGGAGTCAAGCTATTCTCCAAAGCACCTGAAGGCAGGACAAGAAGCAATGGATGGAAACTAATCAAGGAGAGAAGCAAGCTAGAACTAAGGAGAAATTTCCTGACAGTCAGAACAATTGATCAGTGGAACAATTTGCCTTCAGAAGTTGTGGGTGCTGCAACACTGGGGGGGGGGGGGGTTAAGAAGAGATTGGATAACAATTTGTTTGAAATGGCACAGGAACTCCTGCTTGAGCTGGGGGGGGGAGATGGATTAAAAGATCTACAAGGTGCCTTCCAACTCTGTTATTCCATGTTCCATGGAAATGCCATTTATTTATTTATTTATTTATTTATTTATTTATTTATTTATTTATTTTTTATTTATTTATTTATTTATTTATTTATTTATTTATTTATTTATTTATTCATCCATCCATTCATTCATTCATTCAATTTTCTACCCATTTCATAATGAAATGACTCAGCACTATAACATTAAAATCCTAACAAATAAATGTCTCGAATACAATAAAAATAGAAATCCCAATCAAGATAAAATTAAAATTAAAACATGGGGAGGGAGGGAGGGAGGGAGGGAGGGAACAGCTAGTTGAACAACAACCTCCCATGTGTGATGCTGCCCCCAGCACTTCCGGCTTTTGCCAAAACTATGACCCTCGTGAACCGTTGGCTCCCTTAACAACTGCGGTGTCCAGTTAATAACCAGAAATTCACTAAAAAAACCTGAAGTGATCCGCTTATTGACCACTACCAAAAGAAAAGGTTGCAAAATTGCATCAGTCACATGACAAACCTGATTGATGACTGTCATGAGTTACAATTGTGATGGGCAGGTTCCACTATGGTCCTAAATTGAGGACTATCTCTAGGTCAGCGGTTCCTAACCAGGGGTGCTCGCAACCCTGAGGGTGCCCAACGACATTCCAGAGGGTGCGAAAACTTGGTTTTTCAAAATTATAGTGTATATGCATAATTCGTTGCCGTTATTTTGAACTTTTGTAAGGGGGGGTGAAAATATATCGGGTGCGAGGTGTATAGAAAAAGTTGGGAACCGCTGCTCTAGGTTATTTTATTTTTATTTTATTGCCTTAGTAAGAGTACATAATTTTACCCACTTTAGTTTTAAACAATTCTTTGTCATTGTCTTGGAGTTGTTCAACTTTCCTACTCTATCCCCGAATAATTGTGTCTAGCAGCAGAACACATGTTTACCAGCAGTTTTCTTCTTTGGTGTCAAACATGAAAAGAACTTTTCAGATAGAGGGTGTAAAACCGCACGCTTCCAGCCTGTTCCAGAATGTTTGGGGACCAAACTGTTTTGCATGAAATGCTAATGCTAACAAATGGAAGCAAGCATCGGTCCCATTTCCAGTAACACTGTGTATCATCATAATCTCTTTAAATACTCTCCTTATTTCATTGTTCTCTGTGCCATCTGGCATCTGACTTCAAATTGGATTACGGAGGCAAAAAGTGTTAAATTCTATGCATAGAATCCTGGTCTGCTCCACGGGATCCGGCTTTTTTCTTCACGTTCGTTGCTTTCATGAACCTAAATGTGGCTAAAAGCCCCGCACGCAGCAAACAACACAAAAGAAACAAGCACATTGGAAGCCATTCTATAAGACACAGTGCCACTGTACTGAAGTCTGTGTTGATTTTGTGTTTTGTACTGCCATCGGGGAGTGAGAAGGAGTGGAAAGTCTGCAAGATTGTATTGTGAGCAAAGTCCTGATCTTTTGTATGCGCGCTGCATGCATATGCCAAAAAGCGTAGACATCGGACCACAATGCTGCGCCTGCCATCTTGCAGATGTTGTTTCCCTTGGGGGCTGATGCCAGCCTTTTATTCTGCATTCTTGATGGGGTATTTGTTGTTCAGTAGAGTATGTCAGGATTTGCACTGATTAAAAATAGCATTTAAGAATGAATAAATAAAAACTTCCCGACAAAGAACTTTCCTGACAGTGAGCACAGCCAACCATTGGAACAACTTGCCATGGCCCTATCAAATCCTGGTTTGGAGGAAGAGGAGGAGTGGGAACTGGGACCGTCTGACAGAGATGGTATTCCCCTGGCCCCCTCCAGCATCGGGAAGGTAGTTGACTGGACTGGGAACTGCTTCCCCTCACAAACACAGGGGAGGATCCGCTGCAGACAGGCAATGGTGATAAGAGGCAGCAAATCCCCTATGATGAGGAACAGCTGCCTCCCCCACCCAATCCGAGGGCACAGAGAGTGGAGTGGAGGAAAAAGGATACTAGAAGGAGGCCACCCCAGCCCTCCTCACAAGAAACATCTGGCTTGTGCTGATTTAATCAGAGGCCTGGGGAAGGTGTCTTCATCAGGAACAATTGTTTGGCACTCACTTCTACAGCAGAGTGAGCGCCTGTTACTCATCCCAGCTTCTGCCAACCTAGCAGTTCCAAAGCACATAAAAATGCAAGTAGAAAAATAGGGACCACTCCGGTGGGAAGGTAACAGCGTTCCGTGCGCCTTTGGCGTCTAGTCATGCCGGCCACATGACCACGGAGACGTCCTCGGACAAGCGCTGGCTCTTCGGCTTTGAAACAGAGATGAGCACTGGCCCCTAGAGTTGGAAATGACTAGCACGCATGTGCGGGGGAACCTTTACCTTTACATCCCTTGTAAACTTTGCTTCGGATCATGTTTCTGCCCTGTGGACTCTGATCTTGTTTGTGTACTAGGGACTTTGCCTTGTGGATGTTGAACGTCTTTATGACTTATGGACCTTTCCTTGTGGCCTTTCACCTTGTTTTTTGGACTATGGGCTTCCTCTTTGCCTTGTGAATCAGCTCTGGTGCCTATAAGTTTTAGTTTGTGGAACTGTGTTACAGTGACTGTGGGTGGTTTCCTTCGGAAAAGTTTGAGGTGGAGCTTTACCAGCCATTGTAGAGCCACTTGATATGAGATAGTAGAGTGCTTACTGACCGGATGCCCTTCCTGATGCCTACACAGTGTTCACAGCAGACCATAATTCATTGGACCCAGAGACAGAAATATCTGCCGCTACCTAGAACTCACAGCCTCCTGATTGTAAGGCAAGAGGTCCACCTCTAGGCCATTGCATCACTCTAATTCCTTATATATGCTTTGATGAAAATAAGATGAAGTCACATAGACTTAATTCAACTATGTAGGAACAGTTAAGCAAAGAGATATTTTAATTCCAAACTCTTCAACGTGATTTGTTGGAAGTTATCTTGGGCAGTTGAGTCAAACTTGAGCTTCATGTGCCATTCTTGGAGTTCTCTAGCAAAAACTGAAGATCGCTGGTAAAAGATTCTTTACAAGCTTCCAGTTGTTATTTTCAGCCATGATATCAGTTGGGGGGGTGGGATGTTTGGATCCATTTTACAGACAGGATAGGTGAGACTCATTTTTTTCCCCTTGACAATGTTTTCAAGAACCTCATCCTTAAGAATTTCATCAAGTCTAGAAAATTAAATAACATTTTAAGTGGTGATTTTCTCAAACTGCAGTGAAGTCCAGCTATCAATATTTCAATTATATCATTTTAACAGAACAGAATAACAGCGTTGGAAGGGACCTTGGAGGTCTTCTAGTCCAACCCCCTGCTATACCATTTCAGACAAATGATTGTTCAATCTCTTCTTAAAAACTTCCAATGCTGGAGCGTTCACAACTTCTGGAGAAAGGTTGTTCCACTGATTAATTGTTCTAATACAATGAGCCGTGATGATAGCATGGTGTTCAACTCGAAGTTTCACCTTTACGCATGTTCAAGGAGTCAAATAAATCAGCCAGATCATAACCTCTCAGCTGAAACTCTTATGTTTGGACAAACAAAACATGGGTTTTTTCCTATAGAATCATAAAATGATAGAGTTGGGAAGAACTACAAGGCTAAATTAGTCCAACACAGTGCAATTTTCAAGAAAAAAAAACCTTAAACCATCCCCAACATTTAGCTATCCAGCTGCTTCTTAAATCCCTCAAGAGATGGAGATTCTACACCTTATAGAGAAACTATTCCATCGTTGTATAGATTTGATTGATAGGAAGGTGTTTTTTTCTTTAAATTTTCTAGGATTCTTCAAAAAATAAGGCAACTTTATCTTGTGGATCAAAATCCTCCCAGGAATATATTCTCTTGACGCACCGTCAGATCTCAGTATGAAAAACCTGGTGACTGCCTCCCAAATCTTCACAAAGCAGGGGAAATGATCTATTCTTTATTGAGTAATTAAATATTCCGATACTCAGTGAAGATGAGATCATCTCAGATTGATGAGCAGAGTATTGGAAGCTAATGCTAGGCAATCGATGATGGACTTCAATCTGAAAACAGATAATTACTTCCACCCCAAATTCCAGCATTTTCAGAAGACCAGAGATTGGACAACCATTTGTCTGAAATGGCATAGGGTATCCTGCTTGAACAAGGTATTGGACTAGATGACCTTCAAGGTCCCTTTCAATTCTGTTAAACCCCAACCAATTTTTCCAGGTCAGCTCATTAGTTTTGAAGAAGCTCAACGCAGGTTGAAAGGTATCACCAGAGAATGGTGGCTTTCAGGGTTGAGCATTATGCTCGGCTGTTCCAAAGGTGCTTTTTTTCAAAAGGAAACCAGACTTTGCTTTTTCTCAAATACATTTTGCTTCCCATCCAAGAAGCATCATCAGTTCTGTCTTCCATTCTGAAGGAGAAGCATCTGAGGTTTCTGTTTCTTCTTCAATTCTGAAGGAAATGGATGAGAAGTTAAACGTCTTCAAGAAATAACGAGAAAGTCCAGTTGCCTTTTGAAAAAGCACCATGACTTAGATTAGGGGTCCCCAACTGCCAGTCCATGGACCAGTACCGGGCCATGGCAT
Organism: Vipera berus; assembly: GCF_964194415.1. NCBI lineage: Eukaryota > Metazoa > Chordata > Lepidosauria > Squamata > Viperidae > Vipera > Vipera berus. The sequence goes on along the minus strand of NC_138204.1, from coordinate 209,661,791 downwards.
GCCAGCAACCAGTCCACACAAACAAGCAAAGCCCCATCCACGAGATGCAGGCAGCACACAAAACTACGCCCCCTCCGGTCTGGAAAAATAATAATAATAATAATAATTTTATTTGTATACCGCCCTTCTCCCGAAGGACTCAGGGCGGTGAACAGGGCAATAAATACTAAAATACAAAGATACAAAAATTAAGAAAAGATTAAACAGAATGCCCAATACAATACAACAATAAATACAATACGTTAAAAGCAATAATAAAACCCAAACCCATCAGACCAGGCCGGCTTGTTCAAACAAGTAGGTCTTTAGATCACGCCGGAAGGAGCGAAGGTCTCTCCATGGAACCGGTCCCTGTGCCCAAAAGGTTGGGGACCTCTGAGTTAGATGACTGAGAATCTCCATAGACATTAGGATTAGCTACAAATAATGAAACAATCTTTCCTTCACTACTCAGTTCATCACAGCTAATAGCAATAAACAGCAGTGCTTAATCTTTCCAAAACAGCTGAGCTAAATCTCAGTTATAGCCTTGGCAGGACAATTGAGCCCAGAAATTTTCTGGAATTTCTTCTCAATTTCCTCTCCATTTTTTTTTTAAAGTCAGCGCTCAGAATACAAAGAAGAAGTGAAGAAGCTTCTTGGACGAGAACAGCTTTGATCCATGGGCTGTTAGGCTTTTGAACGGGATATAATTTTCTAAACTTTATGCATGATTGACTTGCGAGGCCCGTGTGTTGTGCAATTAGCTCACATGGTGTAACAAGATGGAGGGTTTGTGTCAATGTCAGTTGGGGGTGGGGACACGAAGGGAGGCTCAGCCAATCTCAATGTATACATGGTTGTACTTTGACAATAAAGCTTCATTCAAAACCTCTTTAAAGCACAACGAAGCAAGTTCAGTTGCCTTTTGGGGAAAAAAAACGCCTTTGGGACAACCATGACCTGGATGACTAAGAATATCCATAGAGCATGGCTGGCTCAGGAATGCTGGGAGTTGAAGTCCACAGGTCATAAAAGCACCATAGTTCCCCACCCTGCTACAAACACTCAGAATACAAAAACTCATTTTAACCTAGATCTAAAGAGCCTTGGTGGAGCAGTGGGCTAATGCCTCCTTAAGTAACACCAGCTGCCTGCAATTAGTGCAGGTTCGCATCCCACCAGGCTCAAGGTTGACTCAGCCTTCCATCCTTCCGAGGTAGGTAAAATGAGGACCCAGATTGTTGGGGGCAATAAGCTGACTTTGTAATAATGCCGCTTGGGGTGTGTGTGAAAGCCCTAATAAGCAGGCATATACATAGAATGAAGGCTACTGCTAAGCTTGTAAGCCGCCCTGAGTCTTCGGAGAAGGGCGGGATATAGATCGAATTAAAATAAAAAAAAAAAATTAAAATTAAAGAGAGAGAGAGAGGTACACAGTAGATGACAAATTCTTTGCCAAAGAATGAGTTCCGAATTTTGGAAACAACCCCCCCTCTTAAAACAAAACAAAACAAAACATGAATCTGGGGAAACCCTCATTCCTCCATGAGGATCAGTCAGTCCCAGTGTCAGGGAGTGCACGCATTTTTAAAAATCTTATCCTTAAAAAGTACTTCATGCCAGCACGAAAATTCGATTCTCCTTCTCTCTCTGCTCGTAGACATGGCTTCTCTTTCTTCATTGACCCTGAATGAAAGAGCCCGTTAGCTATTTCAGGCAAAGTAACACACACTGTTGTCGTGTTTCTCTGACAAAAAGATGGGAATTGATTCAATGTAAGAGAGTTCCAGCTGCCATTAAGCAACTGGTGCCTGGACATCTCCAGTGTATTCAAAATGATGGCTGGAGAGGAGAAAAAGACAGATTCTAATTTATCACCAGCTCCCAGATCTGTGGCAAAGGGACAGATTTTAACTATTCTTGTCCATTTCCACAATACCCAGAGGAGTATATAAATTATCCAATCATCTAAGTGAATGATTTATGGCTCCCTTTTGGCTCCAATGGAGGGTTTTCTGGCTTCATTCATCTTCTTGGATATAATTGGAAGTAAAATTAAAAATACTTTGCTTTTTCAGTTCATCGGAATGAAGCTAGCCACGCTTTAGTGGGAGCTGCAGGTGTGACGTCCATTAAGGCTGCAACGGGATCTTTCTTTTTCTCGCATTTTTGTTTCCTGAAGAGAAAAGGGAGGACATTAACACAAATTTTCACCTATTTTTTCCCCCTCCCCTCCCCCAAAGCCACCAGATTTTAACTTCTGCATGAAGGAAATATCACTTCTAGATGCTCTGCTTGATAAAGTGCGTGATCCTCCAGCTTCATGGCCAGGATTTTGCATGATGAAAATGCATGGAAGAATGAGGCCTGAAAGGAAAATTAAATCACATAATTTATTTCTGCCCAAAACTGGGGAACAAAACACCGGTTTGAGGAGTTAGAGTCAATTGGCCCAAATCAGGAATCATACAGTGAAAACTATAAAATGGGCTTGTTATGAAGAGAAAGAGAGAGAGAGAGAGAGAGAGAGAGAGAGAGAGAGAGAGAGAGAGAGAGAGAGAGAGAGAGAGAGAGAGAGAGAGAGAGAGAGAGAGAGAGAGAGAGAGAGAGAGAGAGAGAGAGAGAATTCTCAAAGGAAATATATATTTAAAAAAATTACAAAATCCTTGCTTTATCTATTTGGATGATGGGGCCTCTAATCTTAATCCCTCTTTTTCCCACAAATCACTTCAAGTACTTAACACAGTTAACGACCAAGACAAAAATGTGCACAGACACATACACATACACACATACATACACATTTGAAGACCACTAGAAGCTATGTCATAAATCTCTTTTATTTAAATTACAGAAACTCTTTCTTTCTTTCTTCTTTCTTTCTTTCTTTCTTTCTTTCTTTCTTTCTTTCTTTCTTTCTTTCTTTCTTTCTTTCTTTCTTTCTTTCTTTCTTTCCCACCCATCTTGCCACAAAGTGACCCTACCTGGCTAACAACATTAAAATAAAACCATAGATTCTATTCTATTCTATTCTATTCTATTCTATTCTATTCTATTCTATTCTATTCTATTCTATTCTATTCTATTCTATTCTATTCTATTCTATTCTATTCTATTCTATTCTTCTAGTTATCCAAGATATGAAGATTCTATTCTATTCTATTCTATTCTATTCTATTCTATTCTATTCTATTCTATTCTATTCTATTCTATTCTATTCTATTCTATTCTATTCTATTCTATTCTATTCCATTCCATTCCATTCCATTCCATTCCATTCCATTCCATTCCATTCTATTCTATTCTATTCTATTCTATTCTATTCTATTCTATTCTATTCTATTCTAGATATCGAAGATATGAAGATCATATTCTATTCTATTCTATTCTATTCTATTCTATTCTATTCTATTCTATTCTATTCTATTCTATTCTATTCTATTCTATTCTATTCTATTCTATTCTTCTAGTTATCGAAAATATGAAGATCATATTCTATTCTATTCTATTCTATTCTATTCTATTCTATTCTATTCTATTCTATTCTATTCTATTCTATTCTATTCTATTCTATTCTATTCTATTCTATTCTATTCTTCTAATTATCCAAGATATGAAGATCATATTTCTATTCTATTCTATTCTATCCTAATGTTTCTCATCCTTGGCAATTTTAGGATGTTTGGACTTCAACTCCCAGAGTTCCCCAGTCAATGTTACTGAGTTTCTAAAGTACCAGCCTAAATGTTGGGGCAGTGCCACTGAATGTCCCTTAAGCTCGGAAAAAGCAATTCAGGCTGACACCTTCTGCTGAATGAAACCATTTGCCAGTTCCTAATTTCTACCATGCAATACACATAGATATTGTGTTTTCACACGTACACCTTAACAGAGAACAGCACTGAATCATTTAGCCTGATTTTGGGAGTACAGCCAAGTTGCCCCTCTTTAGAACATGAGTAGAAGCCAACAGGATATGCTTGTCACAGGGGCTAGATTCAGAAATTAAAACCACAACTGCGAAAGGAGGCAAAGAAAAACATTTCCGTTTTCCTACTGAAAAATGCATGCATGCAAGGGAAGGAAGGAAGGAAGGAAGGAAGGAAGGAAGGAAGGAAGGAAGGAAGGAAAGAAAGAAAGAAAGAAAGAAAGAAAGAAAGAAAGAAAGAAAGAAAGAAAGAAAGAAAGAAAGAAAGAAAGAAAGAAAGAAGGAATTTAGAATATTAGGGTGATTTTAATGAATCTGCATCTCCCAGGATGGTCAAAAAAGTCAAAATGCTGGCAATGACTGTGTGAGTGAAGCTTCACATGGTTTTGGGGTGTCATGCAATGTCATGAAATGCACATAAAAAAAGAGTTGTGTTTTGATTGCCACATCATCTCTGCTGAATTGACCCTTTTGACCATATCTTTGCAAACACCTCAGTTTTAATGTTGAAGTGTTTAGGATTTTAAGATTCATGGACATATTTTAATGATCTTTTAAAAAATTCCAGGCTTCTTTATGAGTCTCTTGATAGTCCTCTAAGACAAAAGGTGCATTATTAAGATTAGTTGCACTGTGATTTGTGCTATTAGGGAACAAGTATGAAATAGAGGCCGGTGATTGCAAAATTCAATTTTGCTTCATTGCTCATTTTTCTGCCCTTCAATTTCTTGTACCCCCTTACCACATTTATTTGCAAAGTTATGTTTTAGAATGTGTGCCAATTGCTTTTTTTATATTCTTAGATTTGCATTACACACATTATTATTCAGCTTTCCCTTTACATTACCAATGAACAGGTGCAGATGGATAAAATTCAATAAAAGCTACCTTCATTGATATATAATTGAATCAACTTCTCTGCAGTGTTTTACAGCCTCAAACGTACAGTTCTAACTTAGTAATATTTAGTACTGAGATGGCTATGTCACAGTTCTGAGCTTTCTCCCATTTAGTGCCAATCTTCAGAAATTCACCTGCACCAGAATTACACCTGAAGGGAGGGAGGGAGAGAGGAAAGGAAGGAAGGAAGGAGGGATGGAGAAAAAAGGAAGGAAGGAGAGAGGGAGGGAGGGAAGAAGCAAAGGAGGGAAGGAGGGAAGGAGGGAGGAGAAGGGAAGGAGGGAGGGAGGGAAGGAGGGAGGAAGGGAGAAAAAGAGAAGGAAGGAAGGAGAGAGGGAGGGAGGGAAGGAGCAAAGGAGGGAAGGAGGGAGGAGAAGGGAGGGAGGAAGGGAGGGAGAAAAAGGGAAGGAAGGAAGGAGAGAGGGAGGGAGGGAAGGAAGGAAGGAAGGAGGAAAGGAGAGGAGAAGAGAAGGAAGGAGGGAGGGTAGGAGGGAGGAGAAGGAGGGAGGGAGGGAGAAAAAGGGAAGGAAGGAGGGAAGGAGGGAGAAGGGAAGGAAGGAAGGAGGGAAATAAAGGGAAGGAAGGAAAGAGAGAGGGAGGAAAAGAGGGAAACAGGGAAGGAAGGAGGGATGGAGAAAAAGGGAAGGAAGGAGAGAGGGAGGGAGGGAGGGAAGGAGCAAAGGAGGGAAGGAAGGAAAGAGGGAGGAGAAGGGAAGGAGGGAGAGAGGGAAGGGGGAGGGAAGGGGGAGAGACAAAAAGGGAAGGAAGGAAGGAGAGAGGGAGGGAGGGAAGGAAGGAGGGAAGGAGAGAGGAGAAGAGAAGGAAGGAGGGAGGGAGAGAGGGAAGCAGGGAAGGAAGGAGGGAGGAGTAGGGAAGGAAGGAAGGAGAGAGGGAGGGAAGGAGGGGAGGAAGGAGGGAAGGGGGAAAGGGAAGGAAGGGGGAAGGGAGGGTAGGAGGGAGGAGAAGGGAAGGAAGGAGGAAGGGAGTTAGGAGAGAGGGAGAAAAAGGGAAGGGAGAGGGAGGGAGGGAGGGAGGGAGGAGGAAGGAAGGAAGGAAGGAAGGAAGGAAGGAAGGAAGGAAGGAAGGAAGGAAGGAAGGAAGGAAGGAAGTTAATTCCCATTTGCTGATATGCCACCTTCTATTCAAAACTTAGGGGGGAAAATGCACAATGCACTGATTCCCCAAAAACATTTGGCTCTGGTTTAGGAAGAGGACGCCATCATTCAGAATGCCACCATCTGGCAAATCCCGGGACTAATTCAGCTCCTTTTGTTTCTCAATAACCCAAGAATGTTCCTATTAAAAAGGATCATTTTCAGCTCCGGGGGACAGCTTCCAAGCATCATGAATGGAAACAGAGTGGCTCAAAAAGATTTTGATGAATACTGGTTCCTTCTAAAGGTTTTGGGAAGAACCAACACCGAGGCAGTTCCAGACTGCAAAAAAATTTCATTCTGGGGACTTTCGTTGGAGAAATTATTAAATCAGTTCCTGCCTGGACAAACAGCCTTATATCCATAAGAACAAGAATAAATGAATGAATGTGTACACACACACCCTCTCTCTCTCTTTCACACACACACACACACTCACACACACACACACCGAAGGAGGCAAGTTACACAAACTTATTTTGTGTAATTCTCCTAATTGGAAAACAATGAAAGAATAAAGCAAGTCCCTCTGCCTGTAAAATAAGCAAGATTGACTGATGGGATGTGCGGAGGAAAGTTGTCACAGGTATTTATTTTTTCCCCTCTTTCATTCAGATCCAATCCTGCTTTTCTGCAACCAAACGACACTTTTGCAATGCCAAACTTTGTTAGCATTGATTTAAGACTGGGCTTAATTGGCTTGAAATCTCACCGAGTGCCACAAGCTGTTAAGTGTTAATTTGCTGGGTAATTCAAAAGTAAGCACAGTAGTATATGCATACCTGTGTTGTGTGTGTGTGTGTGTGTGTGTGTGTGTGTGTGTGTGTGTGTGTTCTCCTCCCTTTTCCCCTTCCCCTCCATCTTCCCTTTTCCAGGACAACCAGGATTTGTTTGTTTTTTTCCCTTCTCTTTATTAACTTTATCCTGGAGAATGAATGAATGAATGAATGAATGAATGAATGAATGAATGAATGAATGAATGAATGAATGAGAGAGTGAATGAATAAAACGACAATAAGTGAAACTTATTTTTAGGAAGGTAGTCTCAGGTTTAATTTCAGAAAACACACCTTTTTATGGTTGGTTTTTTTTTTCTTTTGGTTTGGTACCAGATGATGGAGCAGCTACCGTATTTCCCCGAAAATAAGACGCAACTGGGAAATAAGTCCTAGCATGATTTTTCAGGATGCTCATAATATGAGCCCCACCCCCAAAATAAGCCCAGTTAAGATGGTCAGCCAGATGGATGTATTTAGTACCGTATTTCACCAAATATAAGCCCTAACCGGAAAATAAGCCATAATCCATCTTTTGGAACAAAAATTAATATAAGTCCCGGTCTTATTTTCGGGGAAACATGGTATATTCCTTAGGATGGCCAAAGGCTGATTAATGCAGAGTGATGGAATCACAGGTCACTAATAGGCTGTGTCATCAGCATCTGCAGATCCAAGAGGGCAGTTCCACCAGCCTCATCAGACCTCTACCCCTTTGTACCTGGGTGAATGTTCTACATACATACAAAACATATAAAGAACTAAAACATATCAGGAATGGTTGTTGGAATTGGGTATGTCTAGTTTAATGAAGAGAAGGACTAGGGGTGACATGTTAGCAGTCTTCCAATATCTCAGGGGTTGCCACAAAGAGGAGGGAGTCAAGCTATTCTCCAAAGCGCCTGAAGGCAGGACAAGAAGCTACGGATGGAGACTAACCAAGGAGAGAAGCAACCTAGAACTAAGGAGAAACTTCCTGACAGTGAGAACAGTTAATCAGTGGAACAACCTGCCTCCAGAAGTTGTGGATGTAATGTCTAATTTAATGAAAAGAAGGACCAGGGGAGACATGATAGCAGTGTTCCAAATCTGAGGGGCTGCCCCAAAGGAGAGGGGGTCATCTTATTCTCCAAAGCACCAGAAGGCAAGACAAGAAACAATGGATGGAAACTAACCAAGGAGAGAAGCAACCTAGGATTAAGGAGGAATTTACTGGCAGTTAGAACAATTAATCAGTGGAATGACACCCTCCAGAGGTTGTGGGTGCTCCAACACTGGAAGTTTTGAAGATGATACCGGATAACCATTTGTCTGAAATGGTATAAAGTTTTCCCACCTGAGCAGGGAGCTGGACTAGATGACCTCCGAGGTCCCTTCCAACTCTTTTATTCTGTTATCCGATAAAGAACTGAAGCTTGATCAAACTGGCATAACTACCATCTTGCCTTTTTTGACCTACCTCCCCACCAATTCTCGCATAGACATTGGTAGCTGGGATTTTTTTTATTATTTTTTGGGGGGGCTGGGGATATTTTTGGGATTTTTTTTTCTGTGATAGGCCCATTCTAGTTTTTCCATAATAGTCGTGGGCTTTCCTTCTTTGAGTGATAGGCAACACTGGTGCCTTTTCCTGGCCCTCAATCTTCCAAATTCAAAGACTATCATTGGAAGCTTGGGGAACCACAGGAATAGAGGCTCCTTCTGTGCCATCTTGAGTCTATCTTAATACTAAGTTTGCAGAATTTGGAAATGATATGTTTGCTCTGTGGAGGATGTCTGTTGCCTGGGTACAAAAGGTAGAATAATCAAGTATTGGGTAGAATTTGAGAAGTTCTCACTGATTTTTACTTTTTATTCCTGTAATGTATTGGGCTTTGTCTTGCTCAGGGAATATCACGTGGGTTAATTGCTGGAAGGTTGCTCAAGCAGGTAAGCTGGCTAATGGCTCCCAGCTCCTCAGACAACCCGTCTCCCGTGCCGCCATTGGCTGCCTCTAGGATGGCAATAGGTTGCTTTAACCCTATTGGCCGCCGCCTAGAAGCCAGGGTATAAATTGCTGCATTCGCAGCCATGTTTCTCAGTTCAGTTCCTGCAAGCAATAAACAATGTTCTTTGCTGAACTCACTTGCCTCATCTCATCGATTACGCAATGAACCCAGTATCTAACAATTCCCATCATTCATTTGCTACCCCAAATAATCAGGTGATCGTTGTAATTATTTTCTTTTCTTTTTTTAAAAAAAAAAGGTGTTTAAGAAAAAAAATGCAAATAAATTGTCCCCTGGGTTGGACAAAGTAGTGAGGAACTTCATGGACACATCTATGCAGTTGATGAAGAAATGATTGGTTATTGTTTTCTTTTGAAATATTTCTAATTTTCCCAGATTAGCCTACAACCCTGGGATTTTCTGGACATCTTAGATCCTACATCCAATTCTCCTAAGATTGGGCAACCATTTGTCCAAGATGATGTAAGGACTCCTGCCTTCAAGGTCTCTTTCAACCTTCTGGTTCTATGATTGATTCTAGGATTCTAGGATTCCATGATTCCATGTTTCTATGATTCCATGATTCCATGTTTCTATGGTTCCATGATTCCACGTTTCTATGATTCTATGATTCCATGATTCCATGAAGCTGGATCTGCTCAACTTCCAATTCTAGACAAGGTCAATCTTCATGAGCTTCTCTAGAGAGACCTTCTTTCCTTCTTCTTCTATGATTAGGAGCCTGTTACAAATTCCCTGTAATGAGTCACAAACTAGTTCAATTTGTAAACTGTACACTCGACACACAACAGTGAACGCTTATTTGTTAATTTGTCTGTGTTGTTTTCAATTCATAATATCCCAATTTAGGAAAGTATTTACATCCTTTATGCCTATCTTCCACTTTCATTGACACCTGCTCACATTTTCCAGGTCAGGCTGCTGTAAGAACGATAATGTTTTTTCCCCCCTTGCTTTTGTCAGGCATGATGGAAAACTCAAGTAGCATCTTCGTATTGTTGTGAACATACCATCATGAGCGTGGCTGCAGGGGAATTTCTGAGCATGCGAGGGGAGCACACCTGCAATACTTTGATAGATTTCATGGTGTCTTGTAAAGAGCCAGGGAAGCTGAACTGTCACATCAGAACATGACTTTTAGCAGTCTGAAACAAAGCCAGGTTTATGAGGAGAGCCCTGTGCCCTCACCTCTCTTTGTTTCTTTCCAGCAGCAAATATAAACAAGGATGAGACACAGCAGGCGTTGCAGAATAGCAAAACAAAAATGCAAGTCTCTGTGTGCAATCTGCAATCCGCAGTTTGTGTGTGTGTGTGTGTGTGTGTGTGTGTGTGTGTGTGTGTGTAAATTATTCCTTCGGGACATTCTTTTGCAATTCTGTAAAAAGGAATGAAATATTTCACCCCTTCAGAAACTCTGTCCTGCTTTCAAAGGAGCATAGTTTGCCATCACTGGCCATTATCTCCAAAGCCAAATCTCATTTACCATATCAAATTGCAAAGTAATTCTTTTATTTGCATATTCTGTGCAGGGAGCCATATGTGTTCGCAGTAAACTCGGTTTTCCCCTGGGTTGATGAGTCTTTGGGTAAAAAAAACAAAACAAAAACAAAATGTAAATAAGTCTGGTGCATTTCTGGATGTATTTCTTCCACGTTTTTTCTTCAATTGTTGCAGTGTGATATGTACTTCTAGGTTTGTGCAAGTTTCAAATGGATGTTCCATTCTGAAAATGCTTCAGGCAAAGCCTGCTTTCTGAATTGCCCCCATCTTTGAAATGATGTTGCTGTGCCTACACATGCAGGCTGATGTTTCCAAGAAAAAAACTTCTAAAGTAGACTTTTCAATGCTGTGGGTGCTTGCATGATACAGGAAGAAGTTGCTTTTCAGTGCCTTTCTGCCAATTGCTTAAACCCCTTTTAAAACCTTTGTCATTGTAAACAGTATTGTTGTGGAGGAAGGTAGCCTGGATTCCCAGGAGGGAGGGGCTGCATTCCAGAGGACCAAGAGACAGCAAGGCTTAGATAGTTTGGTTGAGAGGAAGAGGGTTAAAGGCAGCTCCTCCTTCGCAGTTCTCAGAGTATATTTTTAACAATGCAAGTAGTTGCTTTAATTTGGCAAGTTTCTGTCTATAGGTGAGGAACAATAAAGGAAAGAACTTTGAATTAACTCTGTGCATCTTTCTTGGTTTGGGGAGTCTGACAATTCCCTTTGCAACTGTTATTGTCTCTGTGTGTATGATTTAGTTTCCATCTTCCCATGTATGTATATTATGTACAAATAATAATAATAATAATAATAATAATAATAATAATAATAATAATAATAATAATAATAATAATAATAATATAAAGTTGGAAGGGACCTTGGAGGTCATCTAGTCCAACCCCCTGCTAAGGCAGGAAACCCTATACCATTTCAGGCAAATGGCTGGCCAGTCTCTTCTTAAAAACCTCCAGTGTTGCAGCATTCACCACCTCTGGAGGCAGGTTGTTCCACTGGTTAATTGCTTGTATGTTTGTTTGTTTGTTTGTTGGAAATGTGTTTTATATTTGGTTTGGGGGAAAATGTTAAGTGCTGCACCAATATACTTAATTAGCCAATTCAGAAAGGGGAAAAAATAGTGGATAACTACACACGGATTCATGCTTTGTTTTGTAAAGTTTAGATCTGCTCATTTAGTATCAGAATTTACAAGATGTTCTTAAAACTTTCTTGCAACTTATAAGGAAAAAAAATCCTATGATCAGGTCTTCCAGTCTTTAAAATATTTTTCCCCCTCCCATATCTATTTCTGGAATGAAATCATGACATCTTGAGAATGCCACTGAATTCACTGAGCTGCAGAAAGGTGGTTTGATTGATGGGCAATAAATAATCCTTTTACTCCTTAACCTTGATTGCTTAGAGGATAGATAGGCAAATCTGATCGCAGAGTTGGAGAAAGCAATGAATGGAGAGGGCAAGGTGATTGCCTAATCATATGCAGCTTGTCCTGGATAGTCAGCCAAAGAATTACACAGTGATAAAATGCAAGAAATTATGCTAAAAGAAAGACTGGTAGAAATCAGTGCACCATGCCTGTAAGTAGCACAGATGTTTTTTTTTACTAGTAAAATATCTTCAATCTGACAGGTTGACAGTTCAAGAAGAATCTTTGCATGTTATCTACCAGCATGTTAGAGAGCAACTGTCCCAGTTGGGAGGAGGGATCAAGTAGGAAATTAGCCTAGACTCACTATGTAAACACAAGAGACTAAGGTCTAACTTCTCTGAATGCCCTTGAACTTTATCAGGTCTTTCCAGGTAAAAACTGCCAGTCTGGGGAGATTCCTGTATTGTGGGCAGAGAACAATAAAGTAGTTAGTCTGAACTCTATGTCAAGGTATTGATTTAACAGCTAACCAGTTATGTAATGTAAGATGTAATGATGGGAATGACTCGGCAGGGTCTGTGTCCCTTTAAGAGCCTTAGTATAAAGGGAAGGCTCTGCTGATGTGTTCTCTCTCTTCTGTTTTCCTGCTGTAACTGTGGTTTGTTGGATCCTACTGTATTAACACATGTATGTATATTGTTCCTGGTGTGTGATATTGTAGATAGTGTAAAATAAACCACCATTTACTATAAACCACTGTTTACTGTGTTTACTCCTGGGTTACCTCACTCAATAAGACTGTGCATGCTCTGACATTCTACATGTGTGGGTCTGGTTATTTGTGCCTGACACATCACATTGGACCTTGAGTTCATACTTCTCCAACACTCTCTATTTCCTTGAAGGAGCATGGGGGTCTGCAGAGGGGGATGGACAAATCAAGAGGTGTCATGTATTATGATGCAAGTGTTGTGACTTACCTTGAATGTGGCAGGGGCTGTGCTATTTTGAGGACACCACCACATGTGTACCATCTGTAGTTTACTGTATGGATAATATTTTATAGATGAGAACAAAGAAGGAAAGCGTGTAGGTTGCTTGAACAAGAACACTTGCTTCAAATTATGTTCCAAGCCTGCAAACATTGTTACTTGTCAGTATACATACACATACAACCTGCTTGAATAATTAACAGGCACACAAGACATCCTCAGGCGTTGTTGTTAAAAAGCTAAAAGAAAAAAATATAGGTAGTCTTCGACTTATGATGACAATTGAGCCCCAAATCTATGTTGCTAAGAGAGACATCTGTTAAGTGAGTTTTGCCCCATTTTACGACCTTTTTTGCCACAATTGTTAAGTGAATGACTGAAGTTGATAAGTTAGTAACATGGTTGTTAAGTGAATCCGGAATCTCCCCCATTGACTTTGCTGTTTCACGTGACTCTGAGACACTGCAACAATCATAAATATGAACCAGTTGCCAAGCATCTGAATTTTGATCACCTGACCATGAGGATGCTGCTATGGTCCCAAGTGTGAGAAACGTCCATGAGTCACTTCTTTCACTCTTGTTGTAACTTTGAACGGTCACTCAATGAAGTCTTGCAAGCCAAGGACCACCTGTACTGAAGATGCTTCAATGCTTATTTACTTTAAAATCAAGTTTATAATATTGGCCATCTTCTAGGTCAGACATGTCAAACTCGCAACGTCACGTGACATTGCGCAACATATCGGAGACTTTTCACCATTGACAGCAATGGGGTCAGCGTGGCTTCTGGATGACGTGTCCGGCCCATGGGCCAGCAGTTTGACACCCCTGTTTTAGGTGGTAAACATAGGATTAAAAGAAGCAATGCAATAAGAGAAGAAGAACCCAGAACAAATAATAGAATGTAACATTAATTTTTTTTTAAAAAAAGAGGGGACTGGAGGCTAAAACATATAAGGAACAGTTGCTGGAATTGTGTATGTCTGATTTAATGAAGAGAAGGACAAGGGGGGACATGATAGTAGCATTCCAATATCTCAGGGGCTGCCCCAAAGAAGAGGAAGTCAAGCTATTCTCCAAAGCACCTGAAGGCGGGACAAGAAGGAGTGGATGGAAACTAACCAAAGAGAGAAGCAACCTAGAACTAAGGAGAAACTTCCTGACAGTTAGAACAATTAACCAGTGGAACAACCAGCCTCCAGAAGTGGTGAATGCTCCAACACTGGACGTTTTTAAGAAGAGACAGGCCAGCCATTTTTCTGAAAACATATAGGGCAGGGGTGTCAAACTGCCAGCCCGTGGGCCAGACACGTCACGCGGAAGCCCACCCAATTGCCGGCAATTGCAAAACAGTCCCGATATATTGCACGATGTCACGTGATGTTGCGAGTTTGACATGTCTGGTATAGGGTTTCCTGCTTGAGTAGGGGATTGGACTAGATGACCTCCAAGGTCCCTTCCATCATCATCATCATCATCATCATCATCATCATCATCATCATCATCATCATCATCATCATTATTATTATTATTATTATTATTATTATTATTATTATTATTATTATTATTATTATCCTGGTGTCCAAGGACAATCTTTCTCAACTCACATATTACAATCCTACAAAGAAGAAGAAAGCAACTGTTGCCAAGATTTTGGCAGCCCTTTTGAAGAGGAAGCAAGAATCTTTTTAGGATTTTTCTCTTTGCAAGATTTGCTGAAGAGGAGGTGATGAAAGTCACAGCAATCTCAGTGACTGGATTGCTTTCGTTTTTAGAATCCAATTTATTGTTCAGCTAGCTGTGCTGGACGTTTTCTTCTGACTTTTCCTATGAGTCTCCCAATGAACTTCCAAGGAGGCTGTTCTCTTCAGTGATAAGAAAAACTACATCCAACAGATCAGATGATGACTCTCCATCAGGTCCTCAAAATTACTATATCCAACCTAGAACTACGAAAAAAAAATCCTGTCAATGAGAACAATTAATTAATGAAACCGCTTGCCTTCAGAAGTTGCGGGTGCGCCACCACTGAAGCTTTTTGAGAAGAGATTCAACAGCCATTTGTCTGGAATGGTATAGGGTCTCCTAGTTGAGCAGGGGGTTGGACTAGAAGACCTCCAAGGTCCCTTCCAACTCTATTATTCTGATATTTCCGAAGCCTAAAGCAAGTTTCAAGATCCATGGAGCGCCGGTGAAACTTGGAAAGAGAGAAGAATGCAAAGTATAGAAAAAAAGCCAGCAGCATTTACAGTGCAACCCTAACCCTAACCGCCACTGGAGGTTTTCGAGGAGAGGTTTTTGAGAAGAAATTCAACAGCCCTTTGTTTGGAATGGTATAAGATCTCCTGCTTGATCAGGTGATTGGACTAGAAGACCTCTAAGGTCCCTTTTAGTTCTGTCATTCTATAATTCTGTAATTGCACCTGGAGAGTAAAAGTGTGTGTGTGTGTGTGTGTGTGTGTGTGTGTGTGTGTGAGAGAGAGAGAGAGAGAGAGAGAGAGAGAGAGAGAGAGAGAGAGAGAGAGAGAGAGAGAGAGAGAGAGAGAGAGATGGTCATGAGTTGATCAAAGCCTTGACTTGATTTTTTTTTTAAAAAAAGATAAGATATAAATCAAATCAATCAACCAAACCTCTGGGCTGGAGTTACTAGCAAATTCCTTCCATAATGGTGTCAAAAACTTTTGACATGGATATATTCATGAAGTCCTCGGAAATCAACTGATTTTGAAGAAAACATTTTTATTCTGAAAAGAAAAAGAAAAAAAAACCTTTCCCAGCCTGAGCTTACTATATTCTTCCACTAAGGAATAGGCACGTGTCCTCTGGAAAGTAAGTAAATCAGTATACATAATGGAGATCCCCTTCCTTAAAAACTGTAAAAAGTGGGGGTCTCTTAGGGCCCACTGCATACCTGATTGATTGAAAGGATAATGGTTCTAGTTCCAAGTGAAGTAGAAAATATTAAATCAAAACAGTCGCTTGGCATTGTGGGGATGTGCTGATCTGGAGAAAGATGTAGCCCAGGGCTGTCCAAGTTTGGTCAAGTTTAAGACTTGTGGACTTCAGTTCCCCAGAATTGTCCAGCCAATTTAAGACCATAAGTCTTAAAGTAGGCAAGAAGCAAAGAGTGACTTAGGAGAAATGTCCTACTCACAAAAGAAGGGTTTCTTCTCAAAGCTTTAAAAGCTGTTAATTGCACTAAAGTAAAGAAGTCCCTGCGGATTTTACTCTGCTAGTCATTGCTGACTCAAGGGGGTGATGCTCATCTGTCTGAAGTGCTGGCCAGCATGACATCACAGAGAAGAGTTACCTTCACACCAAAGTGGTACCTATTTATCTACTCACATTTGCATGCTATCAAACTGCTAGGTTGGCAGGAGCTGAGGTGAGGAAGGGAGCTCACTCTGTCTCATGATGCTCAGGTCTTGAACCTGGCTGCCAGCTTTCCAGCTGAGAAGCCCAGCTGCTTAACCACTTAGCCACCACACTGCCCATTAACTGCAATGGGAATGCAATATTCAGTGGCCCTAATTTATAAGCTAACCCATCGGATTGGTGCAAAACATGGACAACTTTGGATCTGGCTGTGGTCTTGACTACTTCTTGTTCATTAAGCCCATGCTCCGGGTTTCCAAATGATCTCCAGACCCTCTTTTTGAACTTTATACACTTTGAGCTCTCATCTGCCCAAAACCTAGAAAAACGTCGTTGGCCAATCTGCTCTGATACCAACAGAAGAGAATATTTGTAGATTCAGGGTTCCTTGGTGCTCTCTGAGCTTGGCTGTTTTCTTATAGATGTTTCATTACCCATTTAGTAGTAATGTTGTAACAACAACCCAATCTAGGAACTACCAACTCAACAAACAACCAGACAGTAAACAATAACCTAATCTAGGAGCCCCCAAGGACATTCCTACCAACCCTAACAGGGCAGGCCACTTGTATATAAATAGAGAACAAACTCCACTCCTTTCAAGCACTGATGATGTTACCTAGTTGGGTAATGAAATGTCTACAACTCAACAACCAAGCTCAGGGAGCATCCAGGACCCCACAAATCTGCCCTGAGTTACTTATTCTCTGTTTTCCATATGTAGTCCCTAACAGTAGAGATATACAAGGAAAATAAGGAAATAGAATAGAGCAAGGGTCTTCAAACTAGGCCCTTTTATGACTTGTGGACTTCAACTCCCAGAATTCCTCAGCCAGGCACACTGGTTGAAGAATTCTGGGAGCTGAAGTCCACAAGTCATACTGTTAAAGGGCCAAGTTTGAAAACCCCTGGAATAGAGAGAATAAATGACTCAATGGGAACTCATTCATTTCCGAATTAGACTGCTGCCTCTCCTCTGCCCTGTAGCTTTACTAAAGATGGAGGTTCTTACCTTCCTGCTTTGTAATCTTGGATTTTCTAGAGCTTTCAGATTTCACTCTCGGCTGGATGGCCACTAAAAGCTTTTGACGTTATCACTGCACAGTGCATCTTAAATGGCCCTTCATCCTCCTTTGGTCACTGACTGTCTTTTCTTTTCTAGTCTACGTTCTTTCAGATGAGTAGAATATTGGTTCAAAGAGAGCAATGGATGTTAACTAATCAAGGAGAGATTCAACCTAGAACTAAGGGGAAATTTCCTAACAGTGAGGACAATTAACCAGTGGAACGGCTTGCCTTCAGAAGTTGTAGGTGCCCCATCATTGGAGGCTTTTAAGAAAAGAATGGAGAGCCACTGGTCTGGAATGGCATAGGGTCTCTTGATTCAGCAGGGGGTTAGATTAGAAGACCTTCAAGGCTCCTTCCAACTCTATTATTCTGTTATTTTCAAAGCCTAAAGCAAGTTTCAAGGTACATGGACTGCCGGTGAAACTTGGAAAAAGAGAGAAGAATGCAAAGAAAAAGAAAGAAAGTCAGCAACATTTACAGTACAAGGGATGGAGGGGGTTGCATTCAACAAGATGATGGCTGGAGCAAATCTCAGATCAGAATGTTCCATCCACCGTATTGCAAATTTCGACCCCTTCATGTAGATGTCCCTGAGAAAAAGTGTTCCATTTGTTTGAGCTATTCAAGAGTTTACAAAGGTCATTTGTTTTGTTTTTCACTATTTCATACATCCCTATATCACCTGAAAGATCCAGAAAGGCCAAGGATGGATAGAAAAAAATATATATT
The DNA here is from genome assembly GCF_964194415.1 of Vipera berus. Taxonomy (NCBI): domain Eukaryota; kingdom Metazoa; phylum Chordata; class Lepidosauria; order Squamata; family Viperidae; genus Vipera; species Vipera berus. Next base: position 209,644,004 of record NC_138204.1, on the reverse strand, counting down.
TCAATATGCAATTTATTGCAGACTTATATAACTTACATATTTGAAATTGATGTACAAACAGGTATTCTTTGATATGGAATGCTGGAAAGAACTGGTGTATCTCTTGGGATAAGGCAGCAAACAATCAGAATACAGATAGTCCTCGACTTACAACTGTTGGTTTAATGATTGTCCAAATGGAACTGGAAAAAAATGTGACTTAGGACCTCTTTTCACACTTGGGACCATTGCAATATCCCCATGGTCATGTGATCAAAATTGAGATGCTTGGCAACTGGCTCACATTTATGACGGTCACGGTGTGCCATGGTCACGTGATCACCTTTTGCGACCTTCTGACAAGCAAGGTCACGGGGGACCCCGGATTCACTTCACAACTGTATAACTAATGTAGTCACTGCAGTGAGTCACTTAACAACTGTAGCAAGGAAGGTCATAAAATGGGGCAAAATTCACTCAAGAAATGTCTCGTTTTTCAATAGAAATATTTGGGCTCAATTGTGGTCGTAGGTCAAGGATGACCTGTGATGCACCAAGAATCCAAGTTAAGAAAGAATGAAAGAATTGCCACCTGAAAGAGAAACCAGATGTGCCAAATTCAGTGGGTGTTTTTATATGTGCAGGCAGGCCTGCATGCAGAGGAACGAAGTAATACTGTATTTGACCCATGTAGCACCCTCTATAAATTAACACTATGCAGGAAATAATGGCACTAAGCAGAATTTAAGTTCTCTTCCTTCAGACATTAATCTGTTGGAGATGCACTAATTTAGACTTCTACACTAAGCAGTGGCTTAAATTCGATTAAACTCAGAGGATTCTTCCAACTCAATGCTTATGTAATAATTACCAATTTGCCTCTTTTTTTTCCTTTCAAGGCAATCATTAAAGGGACTAGTTCTTCAGAGGTGTTAGATTTCAGCTCTCCTTTGTCCCAAGAAGCAAGGTCAATAGGCTGAGAAATGTAATCACAAGATCTGAATTACATCTGCTTTAAGGTTGAATAACAGAATGGCAGAGCTGGAAGGGACCTTGGAGGTCTTCTAGTCCAAACCCCTGCTCAAGCAGGAGGGCCTATACCATTTCAGACAAATTCTTGTCCAATCTCTTCTTCAAAACCCACTCACAACTTCTGGATGTAAGTTGTTCCACTGGTTAATTCCTCGGTCAAGATTTTTCTCCTGAGTTCTAGGTTGGTTCTCTCCTTGATTGGTTTCCACCCATTGCTTCTTGTTCTGCCTTCAGAGGCTTTGGAGAATAGACCGGCCCCTTCTTCTTGTGGCAGCCCCTTAGATATTGGAAGACTACTATCACGTCACCCTTACTCCTTCTTTTCCTTAAAGCAGACCTACCCAATTCCTGCATTGGTTCTTCGTATGTTTTAGCCTCCAGTCCCCTAATCATCTTTGTTGCTCTTCTCTGCGCTCTTCCTAGAGTCTCAGTATCTTTCTGACCAAAACTGGATACAATATTCCAAGTATGGTCTTGCCAAGGTATTTTTTTTTATTGAAAAGTTTTACAGTACATTTTTTAAAAAGAATAACTCCCTCCCTCCCCCTCGCCTCCCCCTTACCCTCCCTTACCCTCCCCTCCCCCCCCCAACTTCCCAGAGCTGAATACAGGGTATAAACTTTACAAATTTAAGCTAAAATATGCTAACGAGCTAAAATAAAACATGAAATTCTATTGCACTTTAACTCCCCTTAAACATAACTATATTACTAACAAATAACATAACTAATAATACATCATATAAAACCAGTACTTATTCAAATGCTAAATGAAACTTTTTAGTCCCATATTTGTTCTGAATATATTCGATCCATCTTCTCCATTCCACAATATATCTCTGTTGTGATTGTTCTTTCAAATATGCTGAAATCTTTGCCATTTCCGCCAAGTTAGAAACTTTCAAAGTCCACTTTTCCATAGTAGGCAGTTCCTCCTTCTTCCAATATTGCGCTACTAAAAGTCTTGCTGCCGTAATTAAATTCAACATCAATTTAGTATCTATGACAGTAAAATCTGTAATAATACCCAACAAAAACAACTGTGGAGAAAACGTTATCTTTTCCTTAAATATCTTCTGCATATTCCACCAAATTTTAATCCAAAAAGCTTTGACTTTTTTACAAGTCCACCATATATGATAATACGTTGCATCCTCACAACCACACCTCCAACATTTAGGCTGGTCTTGCCAAGGTATTAAAAAGCGGTACTAAGTTTGATCTTGATTCTATCCCTCTGTTAATGCAGCCTAGGATTGTATTGGCTTTTTTGGGTGCTGCTGCCATACACTGCTGGCTCATATTTAAATGATTGTCCACTAAGACTCCAAGATCCCTCTTACAGTTACTGCTATTGGGCCAGGTTCCACTGAGTCTGTACCTGTGTATTCGGTTTTTCTTGCCTAAATGTAGAACCTTAATTTTCTCACCGGAGAAGGACTTTTTTTACCCTTAGTTTCCTACTTCTATTGACCTTGCCTCCATGGTTGACTCAGAAACTAGCTACAATGCGGAAGAAAATAGGTCCAAGTGAAGAATTAGAGCCAAATAGGATGTCAGGGAATTGCACAACAGTTGTCCAAATGGAGTCAGAGATGCTGACGTGAACTTGTAGTTGTATCTAAACAGGGCTTTTTTTTTTCTCCTAGAACGCTCAGAACGGAGTTCCGGCACCTTTTTTGGATGGAACCTTGTAGGGTAGGCAAGGCGGGTTGTATGACATGTGTGAGTTCCGGCACCTTTTTCTTTTACAAAAAAAGCACTGTATATAAATAAATATATTTTACATCTCTATACACAGCAAATAAAGATAGTCAGGCAAACAGGAGCATCATGAGCAGTGGTGGGATTCAAATAGGTGAACAACCGGTTCTCTGTGTGGATGCCACTTCCGGAAGTCCATTCTGGCCCTGGGCAACAAAAAATTAGCTACCGGTTCTGCCGAAGTGGTGCGAACCGGCTGAATCCCACCACTGATCATGAAGTAAATCACAGAGAACATAGGGGGGAAAAAGAAAAGGTGGGAAAAAAGTGAAACTGCCCCTCCACACCCACAGCAACCAATCACAGCGCAGATTGCCAGCATTCTCCAATAAATCAACCACAACTTCTGTTCTGGCCCACTGCACAACCTTATTCCTCCAGCTACCAAATTTAAATATCTTAACAGAGAGTCCAACTTTATTTAGAAAAGAAATACGGTCTTGTGGGAAGACAGCACCCCCACCTCCCCCCCAGAGAAGGAAATATTTTGGGGAATATTAAAAAGGCAGAATATTATATTTCCCCAAAGGATCTTAAAGGCAGAACCCCCCCCCACCCCCCAATTTTCTCTGCCCCAAGCAGAAACCAGGTCTTATAATCCTTTCAGAAAGACTGGAGCCAGGAAGCTTAGAACTGATGGGATTAGAAAGACAAAGATCCTACAGCTATTCAAACTTCTTGACAGTGAGGACAGTCAAATAGTGGAACACCTTACCCCCAGAAATTGTGGGCACTCCATCACTGGAGATTTTTAAGAAGAAACTAGACATTCACCTGTCTAAGATGGTATAGGTTCTCCTGCTTGAGCAGGGGGCTGGACTAGAAGACCTCCAAAGGGAGCTTTGTCCACCTATTGAGAAGGAAGGACTCACTGGAGAAGAGCCTAATGCTGTGAAAGGTTGAGAGCAAGAGAAGAAGGGGACGACAGAGAATGAGCTGGCTGGATGGAGTCACTGAAGCAGTAGGCGTGAGCCTAAATGGACTCCAGAAGATAGTAGAGGACAGGAAGGCCTGGAGGAACATTGTCCATGGGATCGCGATGGGTCAGACACAACTTCGCTACTAACAACAACAAGGTCCCTTCCAGCTCTATTCTATTCTATTCTATTCTATTCTATTCTATTCTATTCTATTCTATTCTATTCTATTCTATTCTATTCTATTCTATTCTATTCTATTCTATTCTCTCTTCTTATTCTATTCTATTCTCTCTTCTTATTCTTCTATTCTATTCTATTCTATTCTATTCCATTCCATTCCATTCCATTCCATTCCATTCCATTCCATTCCATTCCATTCCATTCCATTCCATTCTATTCTATTCTATTCTATTCTATTCTATTCTATTCTATTCTATTCTATTCTATTCTATTCCACTCTGGGTTGCCTAGGCCTGTTGGCAAAACAATGTCTTCAGGGCCTCATGAAAGAGTATCAAATTGGGGGCCAAGAACCTTGGAGCTGATGGAATTAGAAAGACAAAGATCCCTAGAATCAACAATCTCTCACCCAAAAAATCCAACACAGGATATAGCCATCAACCACAACTACAGGGAAACAGGACATGATCTTTGGTACATGATAGATTTAACGTCCACCACCATTAGAATACCAGAAAGGCACACTGAATCTCAGGTCAAAGTTCATGCCACAGGAACAACTCCAAACACAAAAGCCCCAGAAGGTATAAAAAGCCACCACTCTCTGCTCCGTGTGGTCAGCTTTCTCAGAGTCACCTTTCTGTCTGTGTCTCCTCTTCAATAAACTACAACCTTCTTTCTAAAGCAGTCTCCATTTCATTTATTCCCAGCTTGGAATGGAACCTGATGAAGATTTTTCTTTCAACGGCCTGATCGTGAATGATGAAAGGGAGAAAGTGGCTCCCTCTGTATGTTTCAAGTTAAATTCCAATACAGTCTGAAGACGACTGCGATATTATGCCTTGGGATCAAAGGAGCCATAGACGGGCCGATACCCAATTTGTCTTTTACAACCATTTGAGTGATGTAGCTGTAATAAAGTCAGGATTCACTGCCATTCAAGATGAGTCCAAGTAGCTCAGCAAATCTTTTATCCGGCCAGGCTATTAGAGCAGCTTTCTGGAAAGCATGCTTTCTTGGCCAGCTGCCACCAACTGCTACTGAGAAGTATTTGTTCCATTTCCACCCCCAAAGCACAAGACAGTTAGTACAATGGCTTGTGTTTTCTAAACTGCCACAGAAAGATTGCAACAATCAATCCGTGCTTTCCTGGAAGCACAGACTGGGTTCTCTACTCAGGTTTATCTACCACGTGCCACAGGGTCTTTCAGAGAATTAAATGGAAAGTGTCTTTCAGATGACCTCAAGCTCAGACGATTTCATGGCCTCATCTAACAGGCTTTCTTGACGACAGCGTGGAAGTGCTCCCCTCTGCCTCCCTTAGAGATGGTTTTCAAGTCCCTACTTGTGCTTACACTCTGATTCTTCTGTTCTGTACCAGCCTGCTACCGGCCCTGCAGAAAAGGCAGGGACAACCCCTTTTACAAGAAGGCAAGAGGCTGGAACTAAGCCTGCCAAATTTATGAACACAAAAGCAAATAGAGCAAAACAAGACACGAACCATGAAACAGGAGCTATTCAAGTGGTTGCCTTCAGCAAACCAGCCCTCCCACGCATTCCCCTTTTAAGCAGTTCAGGGCGTGGCTTCTCTCTGCCTCCTTCCGAGGTGCCCCATTGCCTTCCTCTGTTTACTCCTGATTGACTGACTCCTGCATCGGGTGTCCTTGAACAGGGCCAGCTGTGGGTCATCTTCATCCACGCTGTCAGGCTCACACAGCTGGGTCTGCGTCGTGACCAGATGAGAGGGGCCTGGCTGAGGACTCTCATCAAGCTCTTCAACACCCCCCTCCTCCTCCTCCTCTGAGTCATCTGACCCAACTGCTGAACCCACAGGCTGACCCTGAATCACAACATCTTTTTGGAGGTCAACCAATCAGGTACTAATCAGGATTTTAATCTGTTTCAAGGAAGATGTTTGCCGAAGTATGCAAGAGAATAACGGAGTTGGAAAGGACCTTGGAGATCATCTAGTCCAACCCTCTGCTCAGGCAGGAAACCCTATACCATTTCACAGAAATGATGGTCCAATCTCTTCTTAAAAACCTCCAGTGATACAGCACCCACAACCTCTGAAGGCAAGCCATTCCACAGATTAATTGTTCTAACTATCAGGAAATTCCTCCTTATTTTTAGCTTGCTTTTCTCCTTGGTTAGATTCCATCTGTTGCTTCTTGTCCTGCCTTCAGGTGCTTTGGAGAATAGCTTGACTCTCTCTTCTTTGTGGCAGCCCCTGAGATATTGGAACACTGCTTCACTGCTATCTCTGTGAAGATCTTACCTGGAAAGTTAATACAACCCAGGTGGCCAGAAAGGCCCAATGGAGACTCCACTTCCTCAGGGTCTTGCGGAAGAACAGGGTAGAACAATGGCTAATGACCCTCTTTTACCTGTCTACTATAGAGAGCGTCCTCTCGTACTGTATTGTGGTTTGGTATGCTGGTCTGACAGCCGCAGATAGGAAAGTATTACAGAGGGTGGTGAGCACAGCACAAGACATTGTGGGCTGTCCCCTGACACCACTGGATGACCTCACCAGGGCCCGCTGCCTTGGAAGAGTGAGGAAAATTCTCAGGGACGACTCACACCCTGGTCGGTATCTCTTTACTCTCCTACCATCAGGTAGGAGATATAGGAGTATAGCCAGCCGTACCAACAGGCTGAAGAACAGCTTTTATCCACGTGCTATTAAGGCTCTTGAATGGGAAATAATTTTATAAACTTTATGTATGATTGACTTGCGAGGCCGGTGTGTTGTGCAATTAGCTCACATGGTGTAATAAGATGGAGGGTTTGTTGTCACTGTGAGTTGGGGGTGGGGGCACGAAGGGAGGCTCAACCAATCTCAATGTATACATGGTTTTACTTTGACAATAAAAGTAAAAATGTATTGAAAATGTATTTTATTCAGTCCGTTCATCATGTCACCCCTAGTCCTTCTCTTCATTAAACTAGGCATACCCAGTTCCACCAACCTTTCTTTATATGGTTTAGCCTCAAGTCCCCTAATCATCTTTGTTGCTCTTCTCTGTATTTTTTCTAGACTCTCAACATCTTTATTATATTTTAGAGATATAAAATATTGCCCCTATGCCCATTCTCTAGCTTGCCATCCTCTGAAAGCAATCACCCCTACTCCTGTAAATACATATGATCACCCCCATTTTTTATTTATTTTTTATTTACTTTTATTTATTTTAATTCCATTTATATCCCGCCCTTCTCTGAAGACTCAGGGCGGCTTTACAAGCTTAGCAGTAGCCTTCCTTCTATGTATATGCCTGCTTATTAGGGCTTTCACACACACCCCAAGCGGCATTATTACAAAGTCAGCTTAATTGCCCCCAACAATCTGGGTTTTCTTTCTGGCATGAACTACATACCTCTACAGTGATCTCAATATGCTTAATGGTAAAGGGGTGTTTTGCATACAGACCATCACTAATTTTACAAAAAAAATCATATAGATAACGGGAAAGGTATCTCACAAAAATCCTGGAAACCATGGTTTCCAGGAAACTCATAGAAACCCAGGAGATATAACATCAGCGTTCCAATATTTGAGGGGCTTCTACAAAGATGAGGGTCAAACTATTTTCCAAAGCACCAAAAGGCAAGAAAAGAAACTACGGATGGAAAATAATCAAGGAGAGAAGAAACCTAGGACTAATTAACAATGAATTAGAGAACAATTAACCAGTGGAACAACCTGCCTCTAGAAGTTGTGAATGGTCCATCACTGTAAGTTTTTAAGAAGAGATTGGACAAGAATTTGTCTGAAATGGTATAGGGTTTCCTGCCTGAGCAGGGGGTTGGACTAGATGACCTCCAAGGTCCCTTCCAACTCTTATTCTATGTTCCATGAAAATCAAAGAAACAGATACCATGTCTGCGGCATTAGACTTATCATGGCTAAATGGGTATAAATAGATCTCTCTTTACTTTGTGTCATTTCCAGCTTGGCCAAGCAGCCTATCTCTAGATTTTCACAGATGCAAGATACCAAACCGCTGCAATTTTCCTGGCTTTAATGAGAGAAAAAAAAGAGAGGATGTGCCCAGTTACATACGATGTAATATATTTACATTTATTATATTTACACCTATTATTCCTAGAGTAGGGCTTGAAAAAGCGACGGGAAATCAGATCTAGAAGCTATTAAAAAGGTCCACTGAAAACATGAAAAAAACAAAATTAGAACTAGCTACATTAGCCACCTTGTTCAAGTTTCATTCAACACCGCCAGTTGATATGGGGATCAATAGCACCATCTACTATTCAATTATCTGAAAAAAAAGAAGTTGGTTATAGAAGCTTTTTAAGATGTTATCCATTTGCTTAATTCATTCCAAGATTATATGTAGATCTATATCTATACACATGCGCGCACACAAACACACACACATGCATACATTTATCAGATTTTATCCAACATACTCTCAGCAGCTTTTGAATAAAGAAAAAAAAACAACAACCAAGAAATAAAAAATATATATTAAATTCACTAAAAATATAAAATACATTTTCAAACAATGAGGCATTATAACCCAAATGTCCTCCAAGGTAGCTCAGACTTTATTTATTTATTTACTAAGAAAATTTGTCTGCCCCCTCCCCCCATCTCAACACACTCAGAATGCCTCCAGGCAGCTTGCAGAAATAAAATCCCAACAGAAAATCCAATAAATCTCCACCCCACATTAAACTAGGCATACCCAATTCCAGCAACCGTTCCTTATATGTTTTAGCCTCCAGTCCCCTGATCATCTTTGTTGCTCTTCTCTGTACTCTTTCTAGAGTCTCAACATCTTTTTTACATCGTGGTGACCAAAACTGGATGCAGTATTCCAAGTGTGGCCTTGCCAAGGCATTGTAAAGTGGTATTAACGCTTCACATGATCTTGATTCTATCCCTCTTTGAATGCAGCCTAGAACCGGGTTGGCTGTTTTGGTAGCTGCAGCACACGGCTGGCTCATATTTAAGTGATTGTCCACTAGGACTGTAGGACATAATCCTGTGTTGCTCAACCTGAGCAACTGGCCCAATGTCACCCAACAGGCTTCCACTTTAAGGCAGAGTAAGAATTCATAGTTTCTATCTTGGACATTGATCCACTGCACCAGAGTCTCCAAACCTGACTCCCTCTCTCATTGTGGAAGCCCCTGAGATATTGGAACAATACTATCATGTCACTCCTAGTCCTCTGTCTTCTCTTTCATTCTCTTTCATTTGGGATCTACAAAAATTAAGCACCCACACAAACCAAATCATAAGCAAACAACAAACAATATTTTAATTCCCTAGATCCCTCAGCCCACCTTCACTTCACTTCTTTTTTTTAAAAAAATAAAATTTCTGTGGTGGTCCTAGGTAAGTTGTTTGCTTGAATTCCACTTTATCTTGGGACAAAATGAATCTAGGAATCAAAAGAAGAGAGAATATTCAAGACTGGTTTGAAAGAGATACCCAAACCAGACTAAAAATACAGCACTATCAATTATTTACTGACGACTCCCCAGCATGAATATTTCAACCCATGTCAGCAACAGAAATGAAGAAGAGAAAAACGATAAAGGTTTACATTTCCAGTTTACAGAATTAGATGTGAGAAGTTAGATACTAAAAACAAATCATGTTCTGGATATCCATTAGCACAGTGGAAAAAACAACATGAAAAGCCTTTGAAGCAACAGGATTTCAAATTATTTAGTCTCATAACATTTGCAAGCATCGCTTTTTTTCCACAGTGGGCTGGATCTCAATGTCCTCATGAATTATGTAGGATTAGTTCTTCTTTAATGCACAATAGCTGACTGAAGTTGTCTGGATTTGGAGAGTAAGCATGATCAGACCTGATGAGTACATGAATAAGAAACTATCTGGACATCCTAAGACTGAAAGAATATATACTCTCTCTGTGTGTTAGAAGATATAATATAGAATAACAGAGTTGAATTGGACCTTGGAGGTCTTCCAGTCCAACCTGGAGCCCCTATACAATTCTGGACAAATGGTTGTCCAGTTTCTACTTAAAAGTCTCCAGTTACGGAGCACCCACAAGCTCTGAAGGCAAACCGTTCCACTTGTTGATTGTTCCCACTGTTAGGAAATTTCTCCTTAGTTCTAGGTTGCTTCTCTCCTTGATAAGTTTCTTTCCATCACTACATGTCCTGCCTTGGTGCTTTGGAGAATAGGTTGACCGCCTCTTCTTTGTGGCAGCCCTTTAGTTATTGAAAGAGTACTACCATGTCACCCCTGCTCCTTCTTTTCACTAGACTAGACAAACCCAATTCCTGCAACTGTTCAACAGTTCAACAAACCTGATCAGTACCTTGATACTGATTTCCCAAAGCTGAAGAATCTGGCTGCTAAGTATGTACAGCAAACCTGCTTTAACTCCATTTCCAGAAATTTACCTGTTTGTCAGGTGAAAATAAAAAGAACCACTTGTGAAGCTTCAAACAGAAGCTTTATTGCTAGACACCTATGATTCAAGAATCTCACCAGACTGACATCATTCCCTTGGGAACGGTCAGAGAAGGCTACAGGGTAACTGGGGGAAGTCAGGTGTAAATGCTGCAAACATTGACATGTTTTTGCACTGACAATATAAGAGACAGCCTGTTACTTTAATTGCTTCATTTGGGAGGGAGGAAATCTACCCGGATGTTGTGAGAAGATGAGAAAAGCCCGCGTACAGAATGGGAAGTGAAAGCTCATATGTAAAACTAATTGGATAATGTTATTTATGACGTGTAGATAAGGGTGGGGATTGTGTGTGTGTATGATGAGTTTGGGGGGAGGAGATTTCAAATTCTGGCATCCCTCCATGAGTGCCGATATTTTGTTTCATTACTAAGACTTTTTAGATAAATAATATGCCTGCAATTTGTTTGAATTGTCTCATTTATCGGAACCATGACATGCTTTTTCTGTCACTTTCTGCAGTGCAAGGAGTCTAAGCTCATTCCCTTCTTAACACCTCCCTTCAGTCTAGCTGGAGATTTCACCACCTGGTGTGACAAGTAATGATAGCCAAATCTGGCCCTAGGTTCTGCCTCGGTTTAACTTCCCAATGGAAAATCATTCAAAAGCAGTTTATTAGGGTATCGTGATAAACTGGAATCTCTCTACGAAAAGGAGAGAACCCCAAGACCCATGATACATTTCTTTTTGTAGATAACACAACCAAGAAAAATGAAAGAGGAAAGTTGGTTGCACAAGATAAGAGTAACCCATCCTTGCACAGGTAATCAACTACAAAGCTTGTAGATAACCAGATGCCAGTTGACACTAAAAAACTTTTTGTTATCAGGAGATGGTATCCAGACATCCATTGGTAAATTATCTTTTCAGTTTAGGAATGTTAAAAGCTATCTAATCAATCCATACAAACACAGGATAAAAAATTTCCTACATTCTAATCGGTAATGAACCTGAACATTATTTTAAAAGAGGGAAAATAAGTCAAATTAAAATGCAAAATAAGTGTGTTCGTTAACAAATTGCAAAATCCATGTCATGTGCTGCTCAGTAATGGGAAGGGAGAAGAATTCCACTCTGAATCCAGGGTGCAGAAAAACAAGAACTTATCTTGAGTAGAAGTTGTTTTCACTTTTCTTTTCCTACCCCAAATCCCAACTACTGAAGGGCTGTTTTACTGCTCTTGGGCCAGTGATAGCTATCATTTGAGAAACACAGAGCTCACCTTTTGCAAGGTAATTCTTGACTTATGACCACAATTGAGCCCAACATTTCTGTTTGCTAAGCAAGATGGCTGCTAAGTGAGTTTTGCCCCATTTTACAAGATGTCGAGACTCTAGAAAGAGTACAGAGAAGAGCAACAAAGATGATTAGAGGGCTGGAGGCTAAAACATATAAGGAACGGCTGCTGGAATCGGGTATGTCTAGTCTAATGAAGAGAAGAACGAGGGGGGACATGGTAGAAGTGTTCCAATATCTCAGGGGCTGCCCCAAAGAAGAGGGAGTCAAGCTATTCTCCAAAGTGCCTGAAAGCAGGACAAGAAGGAATGGATGGAAACTAATCAAGGAGAGAAGCAACCTAGAACAAAGGAGAAGCTTCCTGACAGTCAGAACAATTAATCAGTGGAACAACCTGCCTCCAGAATTTGTGAATGCTCCAACACTGGAAGTTTTTAAGAAGAGACTGGACAGCCATTTGTCTGAAATGATATAGGGTTCCTGCCTGAGCAGGGGGTTGGACTAGGTCCCTTCCAACTACTACTACTACTACTACTACTACTACTACTACTACTACTACTACTTTTTCTTCTTCTTTTTCTTCTTCTTTTTCTTCTTCTTCTTCTTCTTCTTCTTCTTCTTCTTCTTCTTCTTCTTCTTCTTATTATTATTATTATTATTATTATTATTATTATTATTATTATTATTATTATTATTATTATTATTATTATTATTATTATTATTATTATTATTATTATTATTATTATTATTATTATTATATCCTTTCTTGCCACAGTGGTTAAGTGAATCCTTGCAGCTGTTAAGTTAGTAATAAGCTTGTTAGGTGAATCTGGCTTTGATTATCATTGATTTTGATTATCAGAAGGTTGGAAAAATTGATCATACCAACCCCGGGATACTACAATGGTCATAAATATGAGTTAGTTGCCAAGAGTCCAAATTTTGATCAAATGACCGTGGGAAAGCTGCAATGGTCATTAAGCATGAAAAGTCTGCAGTGACATTTTTCAGTGCCATGGCAACTTTAAATGGTCAGTAAATGAGCATTGGTGGAGCAGTGGGCTAATGCCTCCTTAAGTAACACCAGCTGCCTGCAATTAGTGCAGGTTCGCATCCCACCAGGCTCAAGGTTGACTCAGCCTTCCATCCTTCCGAGGTAGGTAAAATGAGGACCCAGATTGTTGGGGGCAATTAAGCTGACTTTGTAATGATAGGAATTGGCAGGCTGGAGAACTGGAGAGCCTGCATTTCAAACTAATTGTAGAATGTGATTTATGACTGTTAACTGGAGGAGGGAATTGTGGTTTGATACTATGTGCTCAGGGGTTTTTGGCTTCGATTGTGTTAGTGCTGATGCTATGCTTCTCACATAAAGATTCTTTATGGTAAACATAATAAGAATCAAATAAAGATTCTTTATGGTAAACCTAAACATATGGTAGAGGACAGGAAAGTGGTAGAGGACAGGAAGGCCTGGAGGAACGTTGCCCATGGGGTCGCGATGGGTCAGACATGACTTTGCAGCTAACAACAATGGTAAACAATACCTCGAAGTTCTTTGAAGAGTTTCATCTGTCAGAACCATGACAGGAAGAGAATATGGATAGCAGTAGAAGGAAAAACCTGCATGGATATGTTGGCGTTTCTAAAAGGGAAAAAAAGTATCAAATAATACATGGTGATTGTAATTTCACTTGCACTCCAAATCCATAAAAGATGTACAGTATTTTATTCCTGGCAAATGCAGCAGAACAAAACCTTTTCCTTTTGACTGGGAGTAAATGCTTGCAAATACCTGGAGCCGATTCAATCAGGTGTTAGCACTGGAATCATTAAACGCCTATATGCTTGGGCTGCTTACCACAGTAACGTTGCCCTGATACAGTACAAGTTTCAACATCTGGTGCACATGCATTCAATATTTATGTGGAGGCTATAACTCCATTAAAGTCCTTTAATCAATTAATTCTATGAGTCTTGGTTGATTGATTCCTCTGTCCATTAAATTTGCATCTGGCTAAATCAACAGTTCCGCAGCAAGAGGCCTGCATATTTTCTTTTTAGTTGGTTTCATCTGCAGAAAAGACTGTTTCCGGGGTGCGTGGAGCAACGCTCAGAGAAAAAGCGTGGCACAAAGTAAATAAATGAAATATTCCAAATTCAATGAATTGTGCCTGCTTTTCAGCCAGGTGAAACTTGCATTGAGTCTTCCAGCCCACCAATCCATCAATTAGAAAGTGTAGGCCTAATTTAATGGTTCACTTGTAAACAATCCAAGCTTTGCAAGGGAGGGAAAAAAGGGTGCTTTGCTATAAATACTACATGCAAATTAAACACCAGCACAATAGCTATCATTTTGAAACCCAGAAGACCAACTGCAGTCGCTCAGCAAAGAAGCATGAAGGCCCTGCCATTATTTATTAGAAAACAAATACAATTTACAATACTTTCTTCCCCCCCCCCCACAGCTATTCAAACTTCCTGACAGTGAGGACAATCAACCAGTGGAACAGCTTACCCCCCAGAAATCATGGGTGCTCCATCACTGGAGATTTTTAAGAGGAAACTGGACATTCACCTGACTGAAAAGGAATAGGTTCTCCTGCTTGAGCAGGGGGCTGGACTAGAAGACCTCCAAGGTCCCTTCCAACTCTATTCTATTCCATTCCATTCCATTCCATTCCATTCCATTCCATTCCATATTCTATTCTATTCTATTCTATTCTATTCTATTCTATTCTATTCTATTCTATTCTATTCTATTCTATTCTATTCTATTCTATTCTATTCTATTCTATTCTATTCTAGTCCACTCCAGTCCACTCCAGTCCACTCCATATTCTATTCTATTCTATTCTATTCTATTCTATTCTATTCTATTCTATTCTATTCTATTCTATTCTATTCTATTCTATTCTATTCTATTCTATTCTATTCTATTCTATTCAGTTTTTGAAAAAGAAATAAGTGTTGCATTTTCATTCTACGTTCCTGAAAAATTTTGGATAGGGTACCCTTTGACGACACTTGTCTTCCGGACCCAACACATACCAGTTAAATATTTTCTCTTTCTTTTCTTCTTCTTTCTTTCCCCCAGCGCTGGCAAGCTCCTTACAAACTTCGCCTTCCAAATGCTGTGTGCCATTATCTGCAAAAGCTTCCTAATTCAGTTCAAGGGGGGGATGAATAATTGGTCTACACCTGCATAATATATTATTAATGAAAGCTTCAACGTTCTGCACAAACACTCCAATAGGAGTGATTTTCATTCCCTTGTCATGGTTCTTACTTCAGATCCAATGTTAGAATAAGTGGTAACACGGGAGGTCATTTGCTCTTAAATGAATGCAAGGATGGAAGCTCAAACACAACAGGCTGGCAACAAATGAGAAGGAATCAAGGAAATTGGCGCATAAATTGGTGCCACAAGTGGCTCTGATGTCTCGTGAATTGGGATTTTAATGTCCCACTCTGAACCCCAGGAAATAGCAATACAATGCAACTCCTTTTAGAATCTTCAAGGGAGCTGTAAGCAATCATAAAAATATGCAATGAACAATGACATACCTTCACTTTTGCAGTTACTAGGATTGTTGGGTGAGTAGGCAGAAAAACAGCCAGGGGAGTCATTGTAGCGTGGGAAATGGGCCCCTCATCAGTCAACAGAAGTGCTGATTTAACATCAGCTTATCAAGTACTTAGGAGGTGAGGACTTGGCAGCACAAGGAAACAATAGGCAACAACTTAATAGCCAGTTATCAACAACCAATCAAAGCAACATATAACAGGCACCATAGAAATATCACACATAGAATAGCCCAGGGCACACAATCGGCTAGAGAGTAGTTCTCTGAAGATGTGCTCCAGCTTGAAGGACTAAACCAGATTGGTTCCTGTAATCATCAGAATACCTTAAAACTTCTGGAGGGAAAAAAATGTAACACAGAAGCAAACAGCATTATGGCTGGAGGCAAAGGATCGTGCTGCATCATGTTTGGTGTCTCAGAACATTACTCAGAAAGACAGAGAAAGATGAATGTGGTCAGAAAGAGGGCAGGAAAATGGATAGACCAAGAGAAGATCAGTATTGTGCGAGTCAAGGTATTCCCTGTGGCACTCTATGGAAATGAAAGTTGGACTTTAAAGAAGCAGGATAAGAAGATATTGATGCTGAAAGGAAGATGGATTTAATTACAGTGGTGATAAAATGCACCACTGGAAGACCAGAAAGCCCAGGTCAGGAAAAGATCACCATGAAGAAAAGGTATCTGCATGGTTGCTAAAAGTCAACGATGACTTGATGGTGCATAATCAAGAGAAGAGAGCATATTGGGTATAAAATAAGAAGGGGAAATTTTTAATCCTTGTTTGCATTATATTGAGGCATCCTATTTTTTGGATGCCGGTTGCCAGCAGCACAGAAGAAAAAAAAATCATCAAAGTCCTAGGCTCAGTGATAATCCTGGGAATTACAATGTACATATTTGGTTGCAGAATTACTTCTTTAGGGTCCTTGGTGCTCTCCGAGCTTGGTTGTTTTCTTGCAGACGTTTCATTATCCATCTAAATCAGACATGTCAAACACAAGGCCCGGGGGCCGGATCCGGCCCGCGAAGTGGTTTCATGCGGCCCGCGAAGCCATCCTGGAAACAGTGAGGGAACGGCCCCCACTGCCTTGGCCCTGGCCCAGAGACCCTCCTTCTGCCAGAGACCCTCAGATCTGTCCCACTCCTGCCCAGGCCCCCATAGGCACCCTTGAGGCGAACGATGTAGAGCTGGCCACGCCCACCCAGTAGGCCATACGCACTCTAGCCACGCCCACCCAGTAGGCCACGCCCACCCAGGCCACACCCACCCGGCCCCGAGGGCAACCGCAATGCTGATGCGGCCCTCAATGAAACCGAGTTTGACACCCCTGATCTAAATAATAGCATCAGAGCTAGAAGGACATTGAGTTTGTTATTTATACAGAAGAAGCTTGCCCTCTCAGTATTGGTGAGAGTGTTCTTGATGGTTAGAATACAGAATACAGAGTTGGAAGGGACCTTGGAAGCCTTCTAGTTCAACTCTACCGAAGCTGGAGACCTTATTCTGGACAAATGACTGTCCAATCTCTTCATTAAAATCTTCAAATGCCAGCCACCACTTATCACCAATGCTTGCTTATCATTGGTCTGACACCCATGACTTCTGGAGTCAAGCAGTTCCATTGATAATTGTTCTCAGTGCATTTTTTGTAAAAAAAAGAAAAAAGAAAAAAGGTGCCGGAACTCACACATATGAGTTTTACCGGTCTTTTACCTCTTTTATTGGTCTACTATAGAGAGCATCCTCTCATACTGTATTGTGGTTTGGTATTCTGGTCTGACAGCCGCAGACAGGAAAGTATTACAGAGGGTGGTGAGCACAGCACAAGACATTGTGGGCTGTCCCCTGACACTAGTGGATGACATCGCCAGGTCTCGCTGCGTTAGAAGAGTGAGGAAAATTCTCAGGGACGACTCACACCCTGGTCGGTATCTCTTTACTCTCCTACCATCGGGTAGGAGATATGGGAGTATAGCCAGCCGTACCAACAGGCTGAAGAACAGCTTTCATCCATGGGCTGTTAGGCTTTTGAACGGGAAATAATTTAATAAACTTTATGCATGATTGACTTGTGAGGCTGGTGCGTTGTGCAATTAGCTCACATGGTGTAATAAGATGGAGGGTTTGTTGTCACTGTGAGTTGGGGGTAGGGGCACGAAGGGAGGCTCAGCCAATCCCAATATGTACATGGTTGTACTTTAACAATGAAGGTTCATTCACTCATGTCATACAACCTGCCTTGCCTACCCTACAAGGTTCCATCCAAAAAAGGTGCCGGAACTCCGTTCTGGGTGTTCTATGACAAAAAAAAAGTCCTGATTGTTCTCACTGACAGGAAACTTCTCCTTAATTCTAGATTAGCTGTCTCTTTGATAAGCTTCCATCCATTGCTTCTTGTCCTGCCCTCAGGTGCTTTGGAAACTAGGTTGACCCCTTCTTCTCTGTGACAGCCCCTCAAATATTGGAAGACTGCTATCCTGTCACCCACTACTCTATCTCTTCATTAGACTAGTTGTTCCCATTTCCACCACCATCATTGTATGGTTTAGGCTCCAGTCCCTTGATTAGATTCCTTGATTAGGCTGTTGTTTACTGTTAGCTTGTTCGTTGGATTTGCTTAAAAGGTTCTTTAATGTTGAACTTCATGCCACCAGCTGTCAGCATTTCTGGGTATGTCAAGCCAGGACTAGAAAAGGACTGCTATAACTCTTCTTCATTGTTATAGGATATAATAGCAGACTCTTCAAAGCTTGTCTGGGATTACCTTCTGCCCCTCTTATACCAAACAGAATCAAAGGGGAATCATCTTAAAGCTTTCTCAAGTGCCCTCCACTCCCGGAGCCCAGAGATTGTTTAAGTTCTTACACACACCTTTGCCAGCTTTAGCTGTTTTTCTGTACAGCAGTGCACAAACATCCTCCTTCCTGTATCCATGAAATCCCCCTCCTTAGATGTGTGGTTTCATAATTGTGTCTTTGGTAGAGCATTTGTTCTGGGAGCATCTTCTGTCGAAGCTCATGGGTCACCTCATCCATCAGCCGGATTTACTTTCTTTAGCTGCCTGCAGCATTTCCTCCACTGCCCAGGAGGCTTTTTAAGAAAATTTGCTTTATTGAAATAGCATAACAGGCTCGATATATTGGATTTGTGGCCTAAAAGTAGGCAGAGAAATCGACCATAGTGGAAGGAGTGCAAGTATTTAAAAAAGATGCAAACTGAAACAAATTCTTTTTTTTTCCAGCTCAGGCCAATTTCCCCCCCAATAGGATTAGGTCAAAGTAAATGAACGATCTAACCTGTCCTAATCACATCATTATTTATTAGGTAAAGGTAAAGG
This sequence comes from Vipera berus, assembly GCF_964194415.1. Taxonomy (NCBI): domain Eukaryota; kingdom Metazoa; phylum Chordata; class Lepidosauria; order Squamata; family Viperidae; genus Vipera; species Vipera berus. The sequence continues at coordinate 209,625,485 of NC_138204.1, read as the reverse complement.
TTCCCCCGCACACACGTGCTAGTCGTTTCCGACTCTAGGGGCCGGTGCTCATCTCCGTTTCAAAGCCGAAGAGCCAGCGCTTGTCCGAGGACATCTCCGTGGTCATGTGGCCGGCATGACTGGACGCCAAAGGCGCACGGAACGCTGTTACCTTCCCACCGTAGTGGTCCCTATTTTTCTACTTGCATTTTTACGTGCTTTCGAACTGCTAGGTTGGCAGAAGCTGGGACGAGTAATAGGCGCTCACTCTGTTATGTGGCACTCGGGATTCGACCCGACAAACTGCCGACCTTCTGATCGACAAGCTCAGCGTCCTCCCTCAAAGAGGGGCCTGGTCGGTGTACAGCATAATATCAACATGGAAAGCAATATATAAAATTAAAATGTTAAAATTAATTTAGAGTTAAAATTTTAAAAATTGTATAATTATTTCAAAAAGTTAAGAAAATGTCCAAGGAGTCAATTTAACCCCATTAAAATTGGTTGATGGAGGCAGTGGGAGAGCTGTCATGGTACCAAACTGCCACATGACTCTATAGTCTACATCAGGGGTGCCCAAGCCCTGGTCTATGGACTGGCACCGGTCCACAGCATGCCAGAAACCAGGCCCTGCAAATAAGCAAAGCCCCATCTGCGGGATGCAGGCAGCATTCCCCCTCCGATCCACTAAAAAATGTCTCTGGTCCCTGGTGCCAAAAGGATGGTGATGATGATGATGATGATGATGATGATGATGATGATGATGATGATGATGATGGAGGAGTAGACTTGGAGGTCTTCTAGTACAACCCCCTGCTCTGGCAGGAAACCCTATACCATTTCAGACAAATAGTTGTCCAGTCTCTTCTTAAAAACTTCCATTGTTAGAGCATTCACTGCTTCTGGAGGCAGGTTGTTCCACTGGTTAATTGTGGGTGGCGGATGTAGATTTTAGGGATCTTTGTCTTTCTAATGTCATCAGCTTCTAGCTTTCTGGTTCCAACCTTCCTGAATGGATTAGTACATCTGCATTTCTAAAAGCTGGTTTCTGCTGAGTTTCTGCTTGTGGCTATTAAGAAAAACTGGGCTTGCTTTTCTGCCTTTAAGATCCTTTGAGGAAATATATTCTGCCTTTTTAATATTCCCCAAAATACTTCTTTCTCTGCGGGGGGGTGGGGTGGGGGGTTGGGGTGTGACCCTCCACAGCACCGTGGCACTAGATAAGAAGTTGGTAACAATAGGAACTGACCTTCATCTCCCCAACTCTTTCTACTCCAATAAATAAATAAATAAAACATTTGACGTTTCTCAGATACAAAACACAGAGACTAAAATTAAGAAATCAGATTTACTCAAATCAATCTTCATTTGCTTTCTACCGTCCTCTTTTGATCCTGTACTTGAAGGAGAGTTGATGGAGTTTATCTAAAAAAACAGAGGGGGGGAAACTTGAAAGAACAAAAGTTGCACTGTAAAGGGTCTCTTCCACAAATCTCCTTCAATGTTTCTCTTAGACTTAATCCTACCGTCTTTCTTTGAATTTTGCTTTGGGCAAAATTCCATGCTCTCGATAGAACAATCTCCTGTTGAGAAATCCATTCTAAATCGGATCTGCAAGGTTTCTTCTTCTTTTCTCATCTAGGCAGGAGAGTTGAGATGTTTCGGAGTAACTCAGCAATACTCATTAACTAGCTAAGCCATGGAAACAGCTGGTTGAAAACCTTAAGTGTCCTTCTGCTGATGCCTCATTTCCATGACAAAGAGATTAATGAGATAAGCAACTGAAATTGGCAAGCCACGGCAGGCAGGCAGGCTGAGGGAGATGGGGTTGGGTGGGAGAGAAGGAAAAGCATCACTAACATAGAATTAAATCAGCCACCCAACAATTTTCCTATCCTGTATTTCTTTTCTCTATATATTCTTCTTTTGATGATTCACACCAGAAAATAGACCAAGCTCATTTGGGGTAAGACCTAGGTCACCAAGTCTCCAGGCATTTCAAGACGGGTCACCCAGAAGACTTTCAGGGAACAGATGATCTCTTATACTTGGGATAATAGAATAACAGAGTTGGAAGGGACCTTGGAGGTCTTCTAGTCCAATCCCCTGCTCAAGCACTGTTGGAGCACCCACAACTTCTGAAGGCAGGCCATTCCACTGATTAATTGTTCGCACTGTCAGGAAATTTCTCCTTAGTTCTAGGTTGGTTGTCTCCTTGATTAGTTCCATCCATTGCTTCTGTTAGGTATTGTTGTGCAGAGGTCTCCTTGTGCTACCAAGGAGTTGCACAGACAAGGAAGGGTATTGAGAGCAGTAAAAGATCACAGTAACCACAAGATACACTGAGTTGTGAAAATAGAAAGTAGTTTACTTTAAGGTGGTGTAAAACCAAAAATGCACAGTCAAAAATAATCAGTCCAGGTCATACACAAAAATAACAGTCCAAGTACAAATCCTAACATGAAGTCTTCTTACCAGTCCAGAGGTCAAAAAAAACAGTTATGCAGATACAGAGCAAAAAAGCAATAATAGAGCGATCAGCAAATTCAGATATTCAGAGAGATCCAGTGAGAGAGAGAATCTACATTTCTAGCTCCCTCTTATGGCCATGAGCAACCTCACACACCCATGGATCAATTACCTTCTTAAAGTTACAACACCATCATGGCTTATATATGTCCAACCCAATATGTAGGCTATCATCATACGCCTAACAGCTTCTTGTCCTGCCTTCAGGTGTTTTGAACAGGTTGAACCCCCCTCTTCTTTGTGGCATCCCCTTAGCAATTGGAAGACTGCTATCATGTCCCCTAATCCTTCTTTTCACTAACCCAGAGAGACCCAATTCCTGCAACCAATCTTCATGTTTTTTAGCCTTCAGTCCCCCAAATCATCTTTGGTGAATGCAATCTCCTTGACTGATTTCTTTTCCCACTAAATCAGGACAGCAACTCTGCTTCCACTGCCTTACCTATTGACTGGACTCTTTACATTAACCAATGTAACAGCTGTATTTCTTTCCATGCTGCATTTGGTTCATAGATTACATTGTGTCAAATGATCTGTTTCATTTTAGTTTCATAAGTTGTATGAATCTGATCAACTGGGGGGAAAAAAACAGAGGTAGATGATCTGTAAACTTTGACAGACACATAACCTAATTTGAGCCCCCTAGGACTGTTTCATTAATATTCAGCAAGAAAATTTTACAGGTAGTCCTCAGCTTACACCATGGATTTAATGACCATTGAAAGCTGCAATGATATTGTAAAAGTGACTTATCACCAGTCCTCGCGCTTATGACCATTACTATATCCCCATCATCACAGGATCAAAATATGAGCTAGTGACATGTATTTACAAGGGTTGCAGCACTTCAAGGTTGTGAGATCACCATTTGTGACCTACTCAACTGACTTCTGACAAGCACAGACAATGAGGGAAACTGGATTTAATGACTGTGTGATTTATTTAAAAACTGTAGTGATTCGTTTACAACTGTGGCAAAAAAAGGACTCATTTAACAGCTGCAAAGGAAAGTCTGATCCCAAATGGGGTTGTAAGTTCAGGATTTCCTGCATTTCCGCTTGAATATTTATGTAAAAATAATAATGAAAGTGGACAGGCTAGGCCTCTGCAAGAATTAACACAACCAATTTCCATTAAAACACACAAAACGAGGCTGAAGATTTCAATCTTATTCCATCTGACGATGTCATTGCACCAAGCTAATATATTTCCTATGGTCCTTGGAGGTTTTAAAAAAAGTAATTTAATTTTCAGTTACAGCCACAAAGGTTTGCGCTGCCCTACAGTAAATCACTGTTAAGCAAAATACGGCTTGACGTGATGTCTGAATCTAGTCATTAGGATAGACATTATCTAGCCAAAAGTACTGTTTCTTCGTGTTTAGTGATTGATTTAAGCTATGTCTGCCTTTCTTCACAGTATATAAATTTAAAAGAGGCTTACAACATTAATAACGTGGGCAATCACCATAAAACAGCAACAAGAACCAACAGCAAAAGGAAAACAGTAATAAAAACAACAACCAACCTAGCATTACATCCATTAAAAATAAATAAAACAATTCTGCAGTTTTTAGTCTGTGTATATATGTTAAAACAAAAAGTAACTGAAGCTCAGGATGTTATTAATGCCTTATTTGCAAAGAAAATTGTGGATTTTTCTCATAAAAAAGCAAATAAAATTATCACCACTCTACCACAGGATTTAACAGAATAACAGAGTTGGAAGGGACCTTGGAGGTCCTCTAGTCCACCCCCATCTGGTCAAGCAGGAAACCCTATGCCATTTCAGACAAATGGTTATCCAATCTCTTCTTAAAATCCACCAGTGTTGGAGCACCCACAACTTCTGGAGGCAAGTCTCTCCACCGATTGTTTTCACTGTCAGGAAATTTCTCCTCAGTTCTAGATTGGTTCTCTCCTTGATTAGTTTCCATCTGTTGCTTCTTGTCCTGCCTTCAGGTGCTGCCTTCATTTCTAAGGAGCATATTCTGCCTGGCTGTCAAGTTTTATTAATATTACCAGTTGATACAAAAGGAGGTTCTCTGAAATTCATCTTAACATGTAGGCAGGATGATAGGGGTGCATACAACCATACAGATTTCTAATGCATCCAGTATTCACCCTAGCAAGAGGTGAAATAGGTGTCTTCCTCAATGCTTTTCCCTCGCAAATATTCTTACTCCTTCCATTTCACTGGAATACATTTTACAATATACTCTCCAAGACTTGATGTGCCATCAAATTCCTGTCAACTCTTACTGGCCACACAGGGGTCTTCAAATCTGGCCCTTTTATGACTTGTGGACTTCAACTCCCAGAATTCCTCAGCCAGGCACGTTGGCTGAGGAATTCTGGGAGTTGAAGTCCACAAGTCATAAAAGGGCCAAGTTTGAAGACACCCTGACCTACAAGCATCTTCTCTGGGATGATCTATGCCTCAACCTGACCTTTTGTGTCTTTGAACGATGTACCCATCACCACTGTGTCCATTGTCTGCTGGTAGTAGTCCTTGTCTTCTCTTTCCTTTCATCTTTCCCAGAATTATGGCCTTTACAAGACAACTAGTTCTCTCCACAAGGTATCCAAAATTTGATCATTTAAATCTGGGTGTTTGTGCCTCAGGTAGAAACTCTGAGTTTATTTGTTTTACGATCAGTTTGCATGGTGCTATCCATGGTATTCTGAGGACTCTTCTCCAACACCCAAGTTCAAAAGCACTGATACTCCTTCTGCCCCATGTCTTCAAAGTTCAATTTTGAATTTCAATCGAGGAAAAATGGTTTCCTGTGTGAGTCTCAGCTTTGTAAGTTTCCCCCGCACATGCGTGCTAGTCGTTTCTGACTCTAGGGGCCGGTGCTCATCTCCGTTTCAAAGCCGAAGAGCCAGCGCTTGTCCGAGGACGTCTCCATGGTCATGTGGCCGGCATGACTAGACGCCAAAGGCGCACGGAACGCTGTTACCTTCCCACCGTAGTGGTCCCTATTTTTCTACTTGCATTTTTACGTGCTTTCGAACTGCTAGGTTGGCAGAAGCTGGGACGAGTAATAGGCGCTCACTCTGTTACGCAGCACTCGGAATTCGACCCGCCAAACTGCTGACCTTCTGATCGACAAGCTCAGCGTCCCAACCCACTGAGCCACCGCGTCCCTGTTTCAGCTTTGTAAAGCCCCTATCAAAACCTGTCTTTTGTCATCAACTTCATGTATGGTTTTTGATTTCTCCCTAGCTATGATGTTGCTAATTCAGTGCCCATCTCACTATACCAAAGCATGATATTCCATCCACACTCAAGCAACAAAAACTCCACACTGAATGAATGTTTAAAAAACAGGGTTTTTTAAACCTTGAGATTCAAGGTACTGGTAATGGTGTTTAAGGCCCTACATGGCATGGGGACGGAGTACCTTAGGGAGCACCTGCTGCCGGCATCAACTTCCCTCCACCCTGTACGCTCTCACAGAGAGGGCCTCCTCAGGGTGCCACCGATCAGAGAATGTCGGTTGGTGGCCCCCAGGGGGAGGTCCTTCTCTGTGGGCGCCCCGGAACTATGGAATCGGTTACCGGTTGAACTCCAGATGGCGCCTGACCTTCGCTCCTTCCGTCGCGAGCTGAAGACACATTTATTTGAACAAGCTGGTTTGGCCTGATGGGGGATGGGTTGGGTTTTTTATTGTCATTTTTAATATATGTATTTACTGTTTTTAGCTTGGGCATATGTTTAATATTTTTTAACTTTTGTATTTTTGTATTTTTTATATCTCTGCCCTGTTCACCGCCCTGAGTCTTTCAGGAGAAGGGCGGTATATAAATAAAATAATAATAATAATAATAATAATAATAATAATAATAATAATAATAATAATAATAATAATAATAATAATAATAATTATTATTATTATTATTATTATTATTATTATTATTATTATTATTATTATTATTATTATTATTATTATTATTATTATTATTATTATTATTATTATTATTATTATTATTATTATTAGGGAGGGAGTTCTATTTTTCCCCACAAGTCTTCTGGAATTCCCAATGGCACCTTGGAAATAGTGCATACAGTTTTGACATTATAGTTTGCTATCTACAATTGGTGAGAAAGTAGATTTTGTTATGTTGAAAACACTGAAAGTATTCAGATTAAGAACAATTGGAGTTGGCTTTTTGCAGGGGGTCAAGGGACTTGATGATTATCACTCTGGTCTGCATATTTGTTTCTATGCCTCTGTTTATACAACCTAGGATTGCATTGACCTTTTTGGCTGCTGCTGCACACTGCTGGCTGATATATATATATATATATATATATATATATATATATATATATATATATATATATATATGTATGTATGTATGTATGTATGTATGTATGTATGTATGTATGTATGTATATATATATATATATATATATATGTATATATATATATATATATATATATATATGTATGTGTATATATATATATATATATATATATATATATATATGTGTGTGTGTGTGTGTGTGTGTGTGTGTGTGTGTGTGTGTATATGTGTATATATATATATATGTGTGTATATATATATATATATATATATATATATATATATATATATATATATATATATATAATTTTATCCTTTATTTCAAAAGAAACAATAGGATTATTGGTAACGTGCACGAGCACCAGGTCCACCAAACTTCTTGGAGTCACAACGTCGAGGATCAGCAACTAACAGGGTCCTATCATACTGGATGAGGATATCCTTTATTTATTTCTTAGAAGCTTCATCAACATATTTCTGGTAATAAGCCACCAGTGCTTTGGAAATAGATTGCTGAATTGCGTATATCTGTGCCACATGACCGCCACCCTTCACACGGACTCTTATGTCAACTCCTGCAAAGCGTTCTTTGTCCAAAAGAAGTACTGGTTCAAACAATTTGTATTGGAGAGTTCTGGGCTCAATCATTTTCAGAGGCCGTCCATTCACCTTAATAAGTCCATTTCCTCTTTTGCAGTGAACAACTGCAGTAGCAGTTTTCTTCCTGCCGAAAACCTGAACGCTCTGGAGGGCCCCCTTCGCCGGCATGGCGCCTTCGGCAAAAGCAGCAGCGAAAGAAGCCACTGCTGGCTGATATTTAAGTGATTGTCCACTAGGACTCCAAGATCCCTCTCACAGTTACTGCTATTGAGTCAGGTTTCATCTAATTTGTTCCTATATATTTGGTTTTACTTGCTTAAGTGTAAAGCCTTACTTTTCTCTACGCTGAATTTCATTTTGTTAGATAGGGCCTGGGGTTCAGGTTCATCTGGATCTTGAGCCTGTCAGGCCTGCCATCTTCCCTTTGGCGCGTCAAGCGTCAAGCCGTATTTGGAACCATTTTATGCCAGCACCCAAGGCCGTGTACCCTGAGAAAGAGTGTGAATTATCCTAAACATCTCAGGGTTTTCAAAACACCTAGGTGGACTCTTCTTGGCTGAAGATGGACCGGTCATAGGGGGAGGGTTGGGATGTGAGGAAACTTTCTGTATCTCTTGAATGTGGGAAATTTAGTTCTAGCCTGACTCTACTGCAACCAACATCTTTTAGTAAAAGAACCTATCACTTCAATCATATGGAGTTGAGGGTCTCTTTTTTCCCTAAGAGTTGGGACTGGGGCAGGTCTAACACAACCTTCTGGGGTGTTGGCTATTCCTGCCAGTTTAGTGTTGTCTGCAAATTTGATGAGCTCCCATTCTATTCCCTCATTTAAGTCATTAATGAAGATATTGAAGAATACTGGGCCTAAGACGGAGGCTTGTGGTATCCCACTGCTTACTTCCCTCCATGTAGACCTATTTCCACTAAGGACTACCCATTGAATGTGGATCTTCGTTCCATCTGGTGGTGATACTGTCCTTCCCACATTTCTTAGCTTACTAAAAAGTACAGTAGGTGGTGGTGTACTTTGTCAAATGCCTTACTGAAATGCAAATGTTTTTGCTGATCCACCAATTTCGCTTGGTTAAAGAATGAAATACGATTTGTTTGGCATATTCTGTTTTTGACAAACCCAGGTTGACTCTATTCGGCAGTGCTGATTTTAGTCCATATTTCAAGTGAAACTTCTGATATTTCATTCAAAATCAAAGTGTGGCTGCTTTCAGACAGGCCTGACTGTTACCTGACTTAAGAGGGACCGGTTAAAGAATTTGCTTCTTAATCATTCAGTCATAGTTTTAATCATTCAGGCATTAAAAACCAAAGAAAATTCACATTTCATTTTGAGTCTTTCCCAATGCGTTTTATTGGCACATCATTCCCTAACCTTTATATGTTTGCATTATCTTTTCAGATGAGAAATATTTTGGGATAGATGCCAGTACAGAATGCAGAGCTAATTACAGAATGCAGAATTCAATTCTCCAGGATAGAATTGAGGCAGAACCTGGTGCAGAATTCAGAAATAATTTTAGAATTCAGAATTCATTTCTCCAGTATTAGGGGGATTCCACTACAGAACGATACAATTAATTCAGGAAGATCAACCATAACATCACTGGAATTTTTCTTTAATCAACCAACCGGAAGAAGTTTACTCTGATCCTTAGAAAAGCTTTAAACTCAACTCATTTGTTCCTTTGAATAGTGATGAAGCTAGTATTTCTGAGAAACTGAGCTGTTTCAGCTATCACAAAAGATGCAAGGTCACTTCTGAGATGAATCCAAGGAACAATTTGAAATCTCATTAAGCCTGGGCAGGCTGCAGCAGGAACACTTTGTGATCAGCTGGGATAAATTGGAAGCAGGCTATATAGTTCATTAAAAGCCAGCGCAAAGTGAGCAAAATAATAAGGCTGACCCACAGAAATATGATATTCCCCATCTGTTAACCAATGCAGTGGGAGCTGCCATACAAGAAGGGGAAAAAAATGACAGTAGTCACATTGTTGGGCATGTCAGTTTATAAGCTTTATTAACCTGAACTTTTTTAAAATCTCCCTTATGTCACGTAGAGCAATGCAAAATGGACTATCACAATATTTAAGGGTATCCCCAGTGGTTAATTGGACTGGTTATTGTGAAAATTCTGAGTGATTCTGAAATAATATTTTTTTTTGTTGATGATGTCAACAATGCTGGATTAACTATGAAGCAAAGCTTTCCTGAATTTCTACAGAAAGCAAAACCCAAAGGAAAAAAAAAACCCAGACGTTATTCCTGAAGCACACTGCAAAGTAGGAAAAAGAATCGCAAAAAGGGTTCAAGATTTTTAAGAGCATTGGTGGAGCAGTGGGCTAACGGCTCCTTAAGTAACACCAGCTGCCTGCAATTAGTGCAGGTTCGAGTCCCACCAGGCTCAAGGTTGACTCAGCCTTCCATCCTTCCGAGGTAGGTAAAATGAGGACCCAGATTGTTGGGGGCAATAAGCTGACTTTGTAAAAATGCTGCTGGGGGGGGGGGCGAAAGCCCTAATAAAGCAGGCATATACATAGAACGAAGGCTATTGCTAAGCACATTGATTTGTGCTTAGATTGTAAGCCGCCCTGAGTCTTCGGAGAAGGGCGGGATATAAATGGATTTTTTTTTTAAAAAAAAGAGCATTGGCATGCAACTCTAGTTCATCAGGCACTGCATGAATGTATACTTGAAAGACAAAAGAAGACAAACTAGGATGCCAAAAAAACAACAACAGCCTTTACATCCATGAGCACTAGAGGTTTTTGGTCAGAAGCTGACCATCCATCATGTTGGAACATCAGGCTACCACAGTCACCCAGTACTTTTTTGAGAACTGGGTATTTTTTTGTGTATCAACTCACAAAAGTTCATTAGTTCATTACTTAACTCATTAAGGGCCAATGTGCAAATGGAGAATAAGGAATGAGTAGAATCCTGAGTAAGTAATAAGCTATATGCTTAAGAAGCATAAAAAACAAGTAGGAGAAAAGGAGAAGGTTGGGGGCAATGGAATTGGCTTCACTGAAGCAAATTGTATTGTTTGTTTATTTCTACCAGAGAAGAGGGGGTCAACCTATTCTCCAAAGCACCTGAAGGCAGGATAAGAAGCAACGGGCGGAAACTAATCAAGGAGAGAAGCAACCTAGAACTAAGGAGAAACTTCCTGACAGTTAAAACAATTAACCAGCGGAACAACCTGCCTCCAGAAATTGTGGATGCTCCAACACTGGAAGTTTTTAAGAAGAGATTGGACAACCATATGTCTGAAGTGGCCTAGATATTTCCTGCCTGAGCAGGGGGTTGGACTAGAAGACCTCCAAGGTCCCTTCCAACTCTGTTATTCTGTTATCTGTTTGGCACAAATCTCACAGAAGCTCTCTAGATAGCTTGGCCCAGACCTAATCCTGACTGCAGAAGAAGTCTAGAATTTGTTCAGGTGATCCTAGCAAAAGGTATCACAGTATCACTACTTCATCATTATGTAGATGGAGAAGGTGAAGCTACTGCCTTATATGAAATCCGTGGTGGAATCACAGCATAAAAGAAACAGGGAGAAAAAGGCATGGCATGCTGGCTGAGGAATTCTGGGAGTTGAAGTCCACAAGTCATAAAAGGGCCAAGTTTGAAGACCACCCCCCCGCTAGACTAATGAAGCCTTTATCTACCAGTTATCAAGGGAATGCAGTCAGTCTGGCAAGATTGTTGTACACAGGTGATCAACAAAAAAAGAACTGCATTGCCCTATTTACAGAGTTGTTCTGGTTGCAAGGAGCCTTGGTGGCGGAGTCGTTAAAGTGCAGTGTTGTAGCCAAATTCATGCCCACAGCCTAGAGTTTGATCCCGATAGGGCTCAAGGTTGACTCAGCCCTCCATGTTTCCAAGGTTGGTAAAATGAGGGCCCAGGTTGTTGGGGGTAATACGCAAATAATACTTACATTGTCAACTGCCCAGAAAGTGCTGTATAAGCACTGTGAGACAGTATCTAAGCCAAAATGCTGTTGCTATTGCACCTGACAAATTAGCCTAGGGGGTCTAAACATCTGATTAAGAGACCCACCAAAATACTTTTCCAATCCCCCTTAAAATAACTGGGTGTCTCTGCACACAATATCTAAACCAAAATGTTAAACCACATTCCAGCTACTGCTCTGGGAGAAAACAGCAAACCACTGGAAATGTACCTTTTGCTGCAAACACCAGTGGTTGCAGTGTGTAGAAATGGATTCTCAGGGAGATCCATAGAAATTATTGCTTTTTAAAAAGGTTTGCAGCCTTTGTTCCATGTAGTATTTGCCTGGCATTTTAGAGCTTCATAAACAAATCATCTGGCCGGAAATAATTTATCCTAATTTTTTTTTCCCCTAGTTTGCTGAAAATAGAGACTCATTATTCTCTTCATGGTGCATGAGCTGACTTGCCCGGTTTCAGCCTGTTATTTGGGTAATGCCTTCCTAACATTATTAGAAATGTCATATTCTAATTGGGGCCAGTAACTCCCAGCTGTAGTATGTGATTAACCCTGACATTTCATGGTGGAAATGTTTTAAAAACATGATTTTGTGCAGTTGTATATTTTAAGGCTATCATTTCCATGCTCTAACCTGGCAGAGATATAACAGGTCTGTTCCTTACAAAAGGAGCTGATAGAACTGCAAACATGTTTATGCCTCAGGAATGCAAGTCTACAGTAGTTTCCTCATTCTTAAGCAGCCTATTGCCATTGTTTGTTTTTTTCCCCAACCTGAATTTATTTTTTAACAGTTCAAGATCTCCTCTTACTTGTTTTCCACAAGCATCTCTGTTTTAGCATGTACTGCTTTTAAGCATTTGAGAAATGCTTGTTACCCTCATGATGCATGCAGTTTCTGTTCAGTAGGGATAGAAGTGTACTGAGTAGGGCTGGGGTCTTCAAACTTGGCTTAACCACTTAGCCACCACACTGCCCATTAACTGCAATGGGAATGCAATATTCAGTGGCCCTAATTTATAAGCTAACTCATCGGATTGGTGCAAAACATGGACAACTTTGGATCTGGCTGTGGTCTTGACTACTTCTTGTTCATTAAGCCCTTGCTCCGGGTTTCCAAATGATCTCCAGACCCTCTTTTTGAAGTTTATACACTTTGAGCTCTCATCTGCCCAAACCTTAGAAAAACGTCTTTGGCCAATCTGCTCTGATACCAACAAAAGAGAATATTTGTAGATTCAGGGTTCCTCGGTGCTCTCCGAGCTTGGTTGTTTTCTTACAGATGTTTCATTACCCATTTAGTAGTAATGTTGTAACAACAACCCAATCTAGGAACTACCAACTCAACAAACAACCAAACAGTAAACAATAACCTAATCTAGGAGCCCCCAAGGACATTCCTACCAACCCTAACAGGGCAAGCCACTTGTATATAAATAGAGAGCAAACTCCACTCCTTTCAAGCACTGATGATGTTACCTAGTTGGGTAATGAAATGTCTACAACTCAACAACCAAGCTCAGAGAGCATCCAGGACCGCACAAATCTGCCCTGAGTTACTTATTCTCTGTTTTCCATATGTAGTCCCTAACAGTAGAGATATACAAGGAAAATAAAGAAATAGAATAGAGCAAGGGTCTTCAAACCTGGCCCTTTTATGACTTGTGGACTTCAACTCCCAGAATTCCTCAGCCAGGCACATGGAACAGGAATTCTGGGAGTTGAAGTCCACAAGTCATAAAAGGGCCAGGTTTGAAGACCTTTGGTGTAGGGCTCCCCACACATGTACTCCAATGCATTCAGGAACAATAGATGTCTCCAGGTCAAGAGGTTATAGAAACGGAAATGGGGTCCTCCAAATATCTCCATGAATATGTTTGTGGCTCCAAATCAGTCTTGACAGCTGGTCAGTAAGGTTTTCTTGGCAATATTTTTTGAAGTAGATTGTCCTGGCCTTCCTGAGAGACAGTGACTGGCCCAAGGTCACCCAGCTGGCATTATGGCTAAGGCAGGACTAGAACTCACCGTCTCCTAGGGATTGACCCAAGTCACCCAGTGGGTTTTGTTCCTAAGGCAGGACTAGAGCTCACAGTCTCCTGGTTTCTAGCCTGGTGCCTTAACTACCGCACCAAAATGGCCCTCTACTATAGTATACAGATTGTCCTTGACTTATAATCATTTGTTTAGCAATAAAAGTTACAATAGGGTGACTTATGACTGATTCTCAAATTATGACCATTATAGCATCCCCACAGTCACGTGATTAAAATTTGGGCACTTGGCAACTGGAATGAATTTACAACCATGAGATTGCCATTTGTGACTCTCCAACAACCAAAATCCATGGGGGAAGCCAGATTCACTTAATGACTGCATGTTCACTTAACAATGGCAGTAATTCTCTTAACAACCATGGCAAAAATATTCAAAAATCAGGCCCAACTCACAATAACCATCTTGTTTGGCACTGGAAATTTTGGTCCCAACTGTAGTCATAGGGACTACAAGCCCCATACAGGAATAGAATAGAATAGAATAGAATAGAATAGAATAGAATAGAATAGAATAGAATAGAATAGAATAGAATAGAATAGAATAGAATAGAATAGAATAGAATAGAATAGAATAGAATAGAAGCTGGAAGGGACCTTGGAGGTCTTCTAGTCCAGCCCCCTGCTCAAGCAGGAGAACCTATACCATCTCAGACAGGTGAATGACCAGTCTCTTCTTAAAAATCTCCAGTGATGGAGTCCCCACGATTTATGGGGGTAAACTGTTCCACTGTTTGATTATCCTCACTGTCAGGAAGTTTCTCCTTAGTTCCAGGTTGCTTCTCTCTTTGATAAGTTTCTAACCATTGTTTCTCGTCCTGCCCTCTGGTGCTTTGGTGAATAACATGAACCCTTCTGCCTTGTGGCAGCCCCTCATATACTGGAACACTGCTATCATGTCTCCCCTATTTCTTCTTTTCTTTAGACTAGCCCAACCCAAGTCCTTAGCCGTTCTTCGTATGTTTTAGTCTCCAGGCCTTTGATCCTATCACTTATATTGTTTCTGAATAAATAAGACTGTAATCTAGCTCTGTTACTCAGCGTGGAATTACTGCAGTGTTCCTATATACAGTATATTGTGATATTTACAGATACTGCGAAGTTATTTCTTATAGGAGTTTCAATAAAGCAAGCACCAGAAAATCCTATTCTTGACTCAAGTATCTTATTTGGGATTAGTAGGAAAGGCAAAAACATTGATGAATGCACATTGGGGATCAGACTGAAAAGCTCATCGCGTAATCTTCCTTTCGGGTGCACAGTGTGGAAAGCTGTCTTAGGTCAAACTACAGCCTGTTACATTTGCCTAAGGTCAGGTCCATGACTTTTAGGAAAAATTTCCTCAAGCTAAAAAGCAAACAAACTTGCAACTCACTGTAATCCTGAGCCACATTTCTTAGAGTAAATGAAGTTTGATAACAATTGGACTCCTAGCTTGACTCTATCTACCCTCTCTGTGTTAATGAATCAGCGTGCAAAGTAGGAAAATAAGTGGAAACAGTGATGAACAGCAGCTGAGCTCTGATTAACAAATAAATAGAGTTTCTGTCTGAAAGGAAACTACTGGGCATCATATTTAGAACCTTGGAAATGTTTCCTTTGAAGCTGCATCCATCTAAATATATTTTATTCAACATGAGTGTGGAGTTGGATTGCATTCAACCTTGGTAACATCATCACATTATCTTTTGTGCATGCTTGCCTTCATGTTGCAGATCATGTCATACTCACTCGTCATCGTTTGAACACTTCATACGTGCATCCAAGTTCTCCAATATTTGCCCTTTTTAGGAAGGGCAAGTCTTGATCTTAATGCGTCTGATGCTTGGGATTGACTGTCTCTTACCCTGCACCT
Source organism: Vipera berus (assembly GCF_964194415.1). Classification (NCBI taxonomy): domain Eukaryota; kingdom Metazoa; phylum Chordata; class Lepidosauria; order Squamata; family Viperidae; genus Vipera; species Vipera berus. The sequence goes on along the minus strand of NC_138204.1, from coordinate 209,610,170 downwards.
CTCAGCCTTCTTCATCCATGTATTATCATTTACAAGGGCCATTGGGACAATTCTCCCTCACCGAAAGACAGGATCCAATTCTCTGGACTCAGAAGCTAAGCAAGGTCAAGCATAGTTGAGTACTTGGTTGGAAGACCACCAGGCAAGTCTGTAGATTGGATTGGGAAATTGAGAAAGATTTCCCCAAGCAGGTGATGGTGAACTACTTCTTGTTCCTAAGGAATTTACATAATCATGGTCATGTCTACATAGTTACCAGAAACTGAGATCAATTCAAGGAAGTCTTTATTTATTTAGTTGCAAGTGAGCTAAGTTGTAAAACATCATTGGCTGGGGTGGAATGTAGTCTGGATTCCCAGGAGTGAGAAGCTACAATACATTCCAGAGGGTAAAGGGGCAGCAAAGCATAGGTAAATTTGGCTAGGAAAAAGAGACTTAGGAAAGCTCCTCCATAAGAATTCTCAAGAGTATATCTACAGTGATGCAAAGAGTTGCTTTAGTTTAGCAAGATTTAAATCTGTAGATGAGGAACAAGAAAGGAAACTGCTCAGAAGTAATTCCACACGCCTTTCTTGGTTCTTGGGGCCAGACATCAGCCTTAACTAAAAGTTGGAACTAGCTGGCAAACTACTTTAGCATCTGGTAGTACCTAGGAGATCTTGGCTACTCTTAAGACATTAGCAGGTTGGACCTGGTTGGAATTGCCCATGAGACCTCCAAAGGATAGCAGGGCCATAGTCTAGACTGAGGGGTTTAAAAAACATAAATCTTGGGAAAAGCCAATAGGAAACCATTTCAGCATTATTGACAGGGAAACCACAGAAATATATCCATAACATCCCCAGGAATCAGGTTTGACGTAAGGAGGGCTTGACCTTTGTCCTAACCTCCAATCTTGCTTTTGAAGCATTTGGTGATTGCTTTGCGAATGACCAAAGATCTACACACACACACACACACACACACACACACACACACACACATACACACACACACATATATATATATGTAAATTTTTCCCTTCTGAGATTCAAACCTGGGCCGATTGCACCTTAGGCAATTGTTCTAACCTTTAGGCCACTGGCTCTTTCTCGCTTTGCCTAAGGTGCAATTGGCCCAGGTTCGAATCTCAGAAGGGTATGGCTGACTGATGAGAACAAATAAGTTTGAAATGGTCATATCAGTTTCCCTTTAATTCTTTGTTAGCAATCCCCCCCAAAAAAATTACACAAATATGAGCTGTCACTGCTGTGACTGCCTGTGGATGGCCTTGGGTTAGGCTGAAACAAGAAATAAGATTTGTCCCATGTTTGTGGCCTAGCAAGGTGTTCTAAATACTTAACAAACACTTAACATATCTATATCTATATCTATATATCTATATATCTATATATCTATATATCTATATATCTATATATCTATATATCTATATATCTATATATCTATATATCTATATCTATATCATCTATATATATATCATCTATATATCTATATCTATATCTATATCATCTATATATCTATATATATCTATATATCTACAGTATCTATCTATCTATCTTGTGACTTCGGGGGCATAAACCCTTATTTTTTGAATTATACTGTAAATGAAAAACCTGTGTCCTTGGGCTTTGTAGTAAGGGGTAATGATAAAGGTAAGAGGGGACATTTTTGTCTGAAAGTGGATGTTATGACATTGACTAGTCTTGCTCTGGCAGCTGCTCCAAAGCCTGATTGAGCTCACAGATTGGGTCTGCTACATTCACGGTGGCAAAAGCAAACGTTTTTTTTGCAGTACAAAAAAAAAGAGCTTTTTCTTTGTTTCCCCCCTCCAAAGAATAAAATCGACTGAAACTCTAGAAACGGTCTTAACTCAACTTTTTGCAAAAGTAAAAATAATTCCCAAAAAACAGAAATATGGCATCTGAATGCTACAAAATGTTTAAAATAGATATTTGCAAGTCAGTTTGATAAATAAAGAGCTGAGACTCACTAGACCATGTTTATTGTAAGAATGGACAGCATCTAGAAAGAATAGAATAGAGCTGGAAGGGACCTTGGAGGTCTTCTAGTCCAGCCCCCTGCTCAAGCAGGAGAACCTATAACATCTCAGACAGGTGAATGACCAGTCTCTTCATAAAAATCTCCAGTGATGGAGTCCCCACGATTTATGGGGGTAAACTGTTCCACTGTTTGATTATCCTCACTGTCAGGAAGTTTCTCCTTAATTCCAGGTTGCTTCTCTCTTTGATCAGTTTCCAACCATTGTTTCTTGTCCTTCCCTCTGCTGCTTTGGAGAATAGTTTGATACTCTCTTCTTGGTGCAGCCCCTCAAATACTGGAATACTGCTATCATGTCTCCCCTATTTCTTCTTTTCTTTAGACTAGCCAAACCCAAGTCCTGCAGCCATTCTTTGTATGTTTTGGTCTCCAGGCCTTTGATCATCTCATTAAATTTGGTAGTGGATTTGTGAGCAACCATCTATAAAACTATTCTGTAGAGGCAAAGAAGATCTTTGTGTAAGAGAAAATGATGGCTCCATATCTCTTTTTTTTCGGGGAGACAGATTCGTCCCACAGGTGTGATGGATTCTGTTTACAAAGGAGGAGGTTTTGTGATGGACTACAGTGAAGCCACAGGAAAGAGGGGGGCACATTCCAAGGGGGAGGGGGAGACAAAAGAAAGCCCAGCCCAGAAGATGGAGTGAGAGAAAGAGAGTTAAGTCACCGCCTCAATTCTTCCAGGGTAAATCTCTTAGGGTTAGAATGGTACTATACACTTATTCTAGCAAGATTCTGTCTAGGTTGTTGTTGTTAGTTGCAAAATCGTGACTGACACATCGCAACCCCATGGACAACGTTACTCCAGGCCTTCCTGTCCTCTACCATCTTCTGGAGTCCATTTAGGTTTACGCCAACTGCTTCAGTGACTCCATCCAGCCACCTCATTCTCTGTCATCCCCTTCTCTTGCCCTCAACCTTTCCCAGCATTAGGCTCTTCTCCAGTGAGTCCTTCCTTCTCATTAGGTGGCCAAAGGATTTGAGTTTCAACTTCAGGATCTGGCCTTCTAAAGAGCAGTCAGGGTTGATCTCCTCTAGGATTGACCGATTTGATCGCCTTGCAGTCCAAGGGACTCGCAGGAGTCTTCTCCAGCACCATAGTTCAGAGGCTTCAATTCTTTGGCGCTCAGCCTTTCTTATGGTCCAACTTTCACAGCCATACATTGCAACTGGGAAGACCATAGCCTTGACTATATGCACTTTTGTTGGCAGTGTGATGTCTCTGCTTTTTAGTGTGCTGTCTAGATTTGCCATGGCTTTCCTCCCCAGGAGCAAGTGTCTTTTAAATTTCTTGGCTGCAGTCCCCATCTGCGGTGATCTTGGAGCCCAGGAAAATAAAATCTATCACTACCTGTCTTTAGGGTGTGAGCAAATGAAGAACTGAACTTTGGCCTTTTGAACTACATCACTCAAAAGTTTGTCACACATTTCTTTGGGAAAGCATCTTCTCCACCGTTCATCCAGTGGCAGGTGTATAGATGTGCTGTGATCCAATTTGAATCATCTGTTCAATTGGAAGCAGCAACTGGATTTTATTAAGACAATACAGTTGATGTGATTACCCCAATCCATTTCTGAATTGTCAGATGGATTTGTTGGCGACTAATTCAGATCTGATTTTTCCGTCCAACATTCTTCTTCTTCTCTGGAAAGCTAATTCAGTTTGGAGAATTGGGGTCCAATTGCTTTCAAATGGAATCAGTTGAGTAGCAATTTTGCACAGCCCTTCTTCTTAAAGATACTTTCAAACTCTTCCAGGATTTTTGGATCTGCTGGCTGGTGTGATTTTTTCGTCTGTTTCTTTTCCAAGTCTTCTTTTGGTGTGCTTTTTGGCTGTGATTTAATTCTTACTTGATGATACCACTACTGCGAATAGTGATCACATTCTTCTATTTATTTTTACGATTTGATGCTTTCTTTGCTTCTTGTTGCTGCGTCTTCCTTAAGGCCTTTTCTATGGGTGAAAGAACCACAAGAATATTAATAAAGAATGAATATATAGCCAAATCACTGCTGCAAATTGAAACTGCACGCACATTTGATCTCATGCTGCAATAACTTGCACAGTTAAGTAACTGCGGTATATGTCGGTCTCCATATGTCGGTCTTCCCCCCATGAAGTTTCATATGCCAAGAATATCAAAGGGGTTTACAACATCCATAAACATATTAAGGTAAACTCTTAATGGAACAATTTTGCTCTTGGCTATTAGTTTCTGATAAGGCAATGCTTTCTTTCAGGAGAGCTGACCAGCATCCTAATAATTTTTTTCATTACATTTTATGCCACATTTACCTGCTTCAGTTCATTTATACAAACTAATTCACATAAGCAGCAAACCATGGATTATTACGTTTAACCAGAGGATGGCTTTCCCAGTCTCCTGATAGAGATCGTTGGTTTTTTTTTCCTGAATAAATAACTCTAAGATTGTCCCAGCTGTTTCAGATTTCCAATAATAATAATAATAATAATAATAATAATAATAATAATAATAATAATAATAATAATAATAATAATAATAATAATGTTGGAAGGGACCTTGGAGGTCATCTAGTCCAACCCCCTGCTCAGGCAGGAAACCCTATACCATTTCAGGCAAATGGCTGTCCAGTCTCTTCTTAAAAACCTCCAGTGTTGGAGCATTCACAGCTTCTGGAGGCAGGTTGTTCCACTGTTTAGTTGTTCTAACTGTCAGGAAGTTTCTCCTTAGTTCTAGGTTGCTTCTCTCCTTGATGAGTTTCCATCCGTTGCTTCCTGTCCTGCTTTCAGGTGCTTTCATGGATACATGTCTATACTGTTTCGTGTGCTGAGGCATCGCAGGGCAGTTTGCAATAAGATTCATCATAAAACAATATACACAACATAAAACAATACAATTCAACATACTGAAGAAAAGAGCAGAGAATCCATCAGTCTACAGATTAGGAACGCCTGAGTAAAACAGAGTAAAACATAGAATCATAAGTCTGGAAGAGGCCTTGGAGGTTTCCTATGCCTACTCATTCAGGGGACCCTATATAAAATTCTGGACAAACCAACTCTGTTATTCTGTAATTGTTGATAAGGATGCTGGATAGTGAACATTGCAGTACCTGGAGGCAGTAGAAGAGAAGAGAAAAATTACAAAATAAAAAGACCTGCAAATAGAAGTAGAACTACTGCGATAAAGAAAGCAAAGGTGGTACCAATAGTGATAGGCCCCTTGAGTGCAATTTTCTATGCAGATTCTCAGTTATCCTAGTCATGGTTGTCCCAAAGGTGCTTTTCCAAAAGGCAACTGGACTTTCCTGATTTTTTTTTCCTTTGAAAACATTTCATTTCTCATCCAAGAAGCTTCTTAACTAGCTGACTGCAAAGAATACAAATCCTTCCATTCCCCATCCGTCAGTTAAAACTGAAGAAGCTTCTTGGATGAGAAGTGAAATGTTTTCAAAGGAAAAGAAAAAATTGAGAAAGTCCAGTTGCCTTTTGGAAAAGCACTTCTGGGACTTGGATGCAATCTCAGAATATCTGGAGCACCACTTGAATGCCATCAGCTTTGACAAAATACACACTAGTCCATTGCAAAAGGCAGTTTTATTGGAAGAGCTTACATCCTACGTTGATACATTTAACACTATCAAACAAAAACATCTGCCTATTCCAGCTCCTTGGGAAGGACTTGATAGCTGGATAAAATGTCATATTGAGTCTAAACATCTACCTGACTATGCAGCAACTATAATAATATCATTATTTCTCTCTTATCCTTCAAGATCTTCACAACAGCTCATACAGAAGTTTCACTTTTCTTGTCCAAAAACATCCAGCAAAATAAATGAGTCATTGACTGAAATGGTGGATGGAATGGAATGGAAAGGAATGGAATGAATAGAATAGAATAGAATAGAATAGAATAGAATAGAATAGAATAGAATAGAATAGAATAGAATAGAATAGAATAGAATAGAGTAGAGTAGAGTAGAGTAGAGTAGAGTAGAGTAGAGTAGAGTAGAGTAGAGTAGAGTGGAGTGGAGTGGAGTGGAGTGGAGTGGAGTGGAGTGGAGTGGAGTGGAGTGGAGTGGAATAGAATAGAATAGAATAGAATAGAATAGAATAGAATAGAATAGAATAGAATAGAATAGAATAGAATAGAATAGAATAGAATAGAATAGAATAGAATAGAATAGAATAATAGAGTTGGAAGGGACCTTGGAGGTCTTCTAGTCCAACTCCCTGCTTAGGAAGGAAACCCTATACCATTTCAGACAAATAAATTGATTGGTTGAATGAATGAATGAATTTGATACATACAATACATATATACATACATAAAATGAACCTTAAAATAATCATAATGATGACTGTGAATATGGTCAGATAATTCCAAGGTTCCACTGTTTTAAAGTACCACTTTTACTAGCAGAAATCTAACAGGTGCAGCTTTTCTTCACCATTCTTCTGAAACAATGCAAGTTGTCAACTATGGGATTAGAGTGTTGCTATGGCAATATGATGCAAAAAGGGGATTAGAGATCTAGTAGTTGAAAGAAAAAAGAATTTCATTCTGCATCGATCTTGTCACTGATGCCTTGCAGGCTATAGCAGATAAAATCTTATTTGAGTTGAACTCAACTTCTGATAATATGTCCATACTGTTTTCTTGATAAGAATAGAAAAGTTATTTGCCAATGCCTTTCTCCTACTCCTTCCCTCCCCCTCCTCCCCCATCTGGTCTGGTCTACAACTTCAAAGTTGCCTGTGATCTTCCATCCAAGTAGTGATTTCCAGACACAACACTCCTCTTATTTAGCAATACATTACATCCATATAACAGGGTTTACGACTCAGAGAAACATCATGTATAAGGCACAAACGTGATATAGCATAGACATGTAGAGTCTAGGGGCTTGGGGTTTGCATATCTTTTTCACCTTTAAAGCCTTTCATGGCATGAAATCTGGTTTCCTGAGGTTCCATCTTATCCCAGTTACAGCATTCCATCCCATCAAGTCAAGCAAAGTGGATGCGTTGCAGAGTTTGCACTGTTAAAGAATTTTGACTGTGGGGGCTCCTTGATGCTCACTTAGCTTGGTAGTTTTCTTGCAGATATTTCATTACCAAACTAAGTAACATCATCAGACAACTCTGAGCAACCAAGCTCAGAGAACAACCAGGACCCCTCAGTTCAAACCCTGAGCTACAGTACAAATATTCTCTTCTATCAGAATTTTGACTGGCAGGCTTCAGGAAGAGAGGCCTCTGAAACATTTGATCCTTAGAGGTGAGGTGGATCCCCACTCACCTGGCTTTTAAAAAGAGAGTTAAGACTTAGCTCTGCCAATTGGCATGGAGAATCAGACTGATATGCAACACTGGGGATGGTAGGTTTCATCAGGTTTTCCTTTCCACTTTATTGACTTTCTGTCAGGCAGAAAAAATCAGATCCACACATTCCAATCAGATCCAATTTAAGAAGAGGGAGTCAAGCTATTCTCCAAAGCACCCGAAAGCAGGACAAGAAGCAATGGATGGAAACTAGTCAAGGAGAGAAGCAACCTAGAACTAAGGAGAAACTTCCTGACAGTTAGAACAATTAACCAGTGGAACAACCTGCCTCCAGAAGTGGTGAATGCTCCAACGCTGGAAGTTTTTAAGAAGAGACTGGCCAGCCATTTGCCTGAAATGGTATAGGGTTTCCTGCCTGAGCAGGGGGTTGGACTAGATGACCTCCAAGGTGCCTTCCAACTACTTCTTCTTCTTCTTCTTCTTCTTCTTCTTCTTCTTCTTCTTCTTCTTCTTCTTCTTCTTCTTCTTCTTCTTCTTCTTCTTCTTATTATTATTATTATTATTATTATTATTATTATTATTATTATTATTATTATTATCTGATTTATTGATTTATTGATTTGCTAATCATGCCTATGCACAGAAATCTTCTCATCTAATGGTTAGCACCTGCTTGGAGTTTTTTTTTTAAAAAGGGTCAATGGAATTCAAGGACATTTGGGCTTTGCTCATTTGTGACTATGTAGGGATTCTAGACTGATCCCTCTTTTAACTCTTTCACCCAGGTTCTGCCACTCCTTTGCCTACACTTTTTTTTTAATATTGTAACCCTACTTTTGAAATTTTATTTTTGTTTTTATTTCTGCTTTTGCACTGATATGGTTTTTATTGTAACCCACTCAGAATCCCTTGTGCGAGCTGGATGATGTAGGTATGTGACGTATAAATAAAAATAAAGGTTTATCCAAGTTAAACCTTCCATGACTAAAATAAGATATGACCAACATCCAGCAAAGTAAGCATTTGAATCTGCAAGAAAAGTGTCATGATTTACAACAGTTCAGGGGGTCTGTCATTCTACCTCTGAAATACCATAGCAAATAAACATATTAAGTTACCTCACAAAGAACAACTATTTGCCCAAATGTAACACGTCCACTTTAAGGAAGAAAAAAGGACAAGCTAATGAAACCCATGTTTTAAAACTTTCTCAATGCATCTTCTTTCATCCGTTCCCGCTTTTTCTCTTTTATTCTTCTTTTTTTTAAAAAAATGTTTTTATAGGTGTGTTGTTTTCCCCACATACCAACTTGTTCTTTCCTTCTGTCCCTTTTTATTATCCTCTGCCAGCTTCCCCAAAGATGACTGGAGTTATTTTTTTTTTTTTTAAAAAACAGCCTATAAATAAATAGACCTCTCTTTCACTCTCCTCCTCTTTTCTATTTTTTTTTCCTCCCCTCCCGGTTTCAGATGGAGTCTCTTTGGGACTTGAAGCCATCATTTCTGTTTTGCATAATTGACATCATTATCTGTCAGGCTGCTTGACTTAGGCTTCCCGTCATTATCAGATCATTAGAAAAAGACCTGTAATAAGTTCACAAGGCCAATTGCCTGTCTCCTAATCACTGGCGAAGAGAGTGGTGATAGAGGCCTCAGGGAGAAAGTATTGAAGCAGATAGAGGATTTTTAATGACCAAATCAAGGGAGGAAGAAGCCCACCTGTGCCTCAGCGAACAACCTAATCCCGGCTTCGAATCTGGGCACAAATGCAGAATGTTCTTGTCTCCAAACCTTCTGACTGACAGCAACCGGGAGTACAATTGAGGGTATAGCAATCTCCTACGTGCTCCACTTGGAAGCTGCATAATTTATTGGTATCCTTAACTTACAACCAGTGGTGGGATTCAAATATGTGAACAACCCATTCTTTGTGTGGATGTCACTTCCGGAAGTCCATTCTGGGCTTGGGCAACAAAAAATTAGCTCCAGTTCTGCCGAAGTGGTGCGAACTGGCTGAATCCCACCACAGGAAGGAAGGAAGGAAGGAAGGAAGGAAGGAAGGGAGGGAGGAAGGAAGGAAGGGAGGGAGGGAGGGAGGGAGGGAGGGAGGGAGGGAGGAAGGAAGGAAGGAAGGAAGGAAGGAAGGAAGGAAGGAAGGAAGGAAGGAAGGAAGGAAGGGAGGGAGGGAGGGAGGGAGGAAGGAAGGGAGGGAGGGAGGGAGGGAGGAAGGAAGGAAGGAAGGAAGGAGAGCATGAATGGAAGGGAGGTAGAAAAGAAGGAAGGAAGGAAGGAAGGAAGGAAGGAAGGAAGGAAGGAAGGAAGACAAATGGGAGGGGAAAAGCAGGAAGGAAAGAAGTAAAGAAGGAAGCAAGCAAGCAAGCAGTGGTGGGATTCAAATACATGAACAACCGGTTCTCTGTGTGGATGCCACTTCCGGAAGTCCATTCTGGGCCTGGGAAACAAACAAAAATTAGCTACCGGTTCTGCCAAACTGGTGCGAACTGGCCGAATCCCACCACTGGGTATAGCTGAAGCAACTTCTGACAGAATAGTTTTCATTTTTTCTCATTGGAAAAGCAACTTCTGGAATGGTTCGGAGAGATAGGGGTATTATTTGGTGGTTTATTTGTTTAGGAAAGGAGAAATAGGGGCTGTTATTTATCTGCTTTTTTATTTAAAACTTTTTATACAGCCACCCATCTTAGTCTTTATTGCTATTTTAGGAAGGCTAGGAGAGTCGAGGCCTGCCAGACATAAGGGGGAAGAGTGTTCCAATAAAGCAGGAACTGTGATGGTATACACCAGGGTTAGGCAACCTTGGCTCTTTTATGAGTTGTGGACTTCAACTCCCAGAGTTCCTGAGCCAGCATGGAGTTGAAGTCCACAAGTCATAAAAGAGCCAAGGTTGCCTAAGCCTGGTGTATACCAAGAGTCTCCAAACTTGACAACTGTAAGGTGTGTCGACTTCAACTCCTAGAATTCCCCAGCCAGCATGGGGAATTGTAACAGACAGTCCACAAGTCTTAAAGTTGCCAGGTTCGGAGACCCCTACTATATAGATAGTAAAGAGGTGGATTCCTAGGAAAGAAAGGGGTGCGTTCTAGAGGAATAAGAGACAACTCAACTTAGATATGTGTGTGGGAGAAAGAGGGTGAAGACAGTCCCTCCTTATGAATTCACAGAGTATATTATAGATACAGACAGTAATGTCCTCAGTCTGGCAAGATTTTGTCTATAGGTGTAAAACCATGAAGAATTCAGCTTGGAAGAATCACCATGTGTTATTCTTGGTCTTGGGTCTGATAAGATGCCATGGAAAAGACACACTTCCTATCTCCCATAAGGTGGTAAAGTTTAAGGGAAAGGAGTAGGGTGTTATTTGACTGAAGGCTCAGCCCTGTCCATCATTGCTGTAAATGACCTTGTACGATCTCCTTAAAGGCTTAGGGTAAGTATAAAGGAAGGCCTCCTGTGAGACTTGGACATTTGAACCATGCAAAAGAGCAATTATAACAACAGGAAACTGGCAATGAGTAGAGTTCTCCTTCAATAAAGCTCATGCAATTCAGGTTGTCAAAGATGTTCTAGCTGATCCTGCACTGAAAAGGATTTTTTTTCCCAGTGGTGTTGTAAATTTGAATGGTCACTAAACGAACAATTGCAAATCAAAGATTACCGGTATAGCTTCCTGCTCTCTAAATGATAGGCCTGAAAAAAAAACTTATTGGCTCAAATAACATATAATAATCAAGGAATAGGCAAAAATCTCTTTTGAACTTGGGATGGAAATTTGGAGGAGCAATCAAGCCACATTTGGGGTTAATAATAATAATAATAATAATAATAATAATAATAATAATAATAATAATAATAATAATAATAATAATAATAATAATAATAATAATTTTATTTATATACCGCCCTTCTCCCGAAGGACTCAGGGCGGTGAACAGGGCAAACATATAAAAATACAAAAATACAAAAGTTAAAAAAGAATTAAACACAATGCCCAAGCTAAAACAGTAAATACATATATTAAAAACATCAGTAAAAACCCAACCCATCCCACATCAGGCCAAGCCGGCTTGTTTGAATAAATGCGCCTTCAGATCGCGTCGGAAGGAGCGAAGGTCGGGCGCCATCCGGAGCTCGACCGGCAACTGATTCCATAAATCCGGGGTGCCCACAGAGAAGGACCTCCCCCTGGGGGCCACCAAACGACATTCTCTAATTGGTGGCACCCTGAGGAGGCCCTCTCTGTGGAAACGCACAGGGCGGAGGGAAGTTGATGCCGGCAGCAGGTGCTCCCTAAGGTACTCCGGACGCATGCCATGTAGGGCCTTGAACACCATTACCAGTACCTTGAATCTCACCCGGAAGACAACTGGAAGCCAATGCAGCTCACGGAGCAGAGGTGTAACATGGGAGTATCGGGAGACTCCCAACACAACTCTCGCGGCTGCATTCTGTACCAGTTGGAGCCTCCGAGTGGTCCTCAAGGGCAGCCCCATGTAGAGAGCGTTGCAATAGTCCAAACGAGAGGTCACGAGTGCATGAGTGACTGTACACAGGGCATCCCAGTCTAGATAGGGCCGCAACTGGCGCACCAGGCGAACCTGGGCGAAGGCCCCCCTAGTCACGGAGACCATGTGATCTTCCAAAGTAAGCCGTGAATCTAGGAGGACTCCCAAGTTGCAAGCCCTATCTACGGGGGGTAATAGCTCACCCCCCATAGAAAGAGATGGAATATTCTGAATATCCCGGTATGCCGGTATGCACAGCCACTCAGTCTTGTCGGGGTTGAGTTGAAGTCTGTTCCTCCCCATCCAGACCCGAACCGCTTCCAGGCGATGGGACATCACGTCGAGGGCATCACTGGGGTGGTTTGGGGTCGAAATAAAAAGCTGGGTATCATCAGCATACTGATGATACCCAACTCCAAAACCACGAATGATCTCACCCAGCGGTTTCATGTAGATGTTGAACAGGAGAGGCGAGAGGACTGACCCCTGAGGAACTCCACAAGAGAGAGGCCTCGAGGTCGACCTCTGTCCCCCTGCCAACACCGACTGCGAACGTCCCAGGAGATAGGAGGAGAACCACTGCAAAACTGTGCCTCCCACTCCCAATCCCCTGAGACGCCGCAGCAGGATACCATGGTCGATGGTATCAAACGCCGCTGAGAGGTCTAATAGGACTAGGACAGAGGAATGTCCCCTGTCCCGGGCCCTCCAGAGATCATTCACCAGAGCGACCAATGCCATCTCCGTGCTGTACCCGGGCCTGAAACCCGATTGGTACGGGTCTAGATAATCCGCTTCATCCAGGACCAGAGGGAGCTGATGCGCCACCACACTCTCAACAACCTTCACAAGAAAGCGAAGGTTGGAGACCGGACGAAAGTTATTTAACACAGCTGGGTCCAAGGCAGGCTTCTTGAGGAGAGGTCTCACCACCGCCTCCTTCAAGATGGCGGGGAAACTGCCCTCACTCAAAGAGGCAGATATAACCGCCTGGAACCAGCCTCGTGTCCCCTCCCGAGCCGCATAAACCAGCCAGGAAGGGCATGGGTCCAATAAACATGTGGTGGAGCTCAGCCTCCCCATAATCCTGTCCACTTCCTCCGGAGTCACAGAATCAAACTCCTCCCAGGTAATATCGACAAGACCGCCCACGTCCTGATCGTCAGACTCTGCCCAGTCAGAGTCCAGACCGGTCCGAATCTGAGCGATTTTGTCCGACAGATGTTGACTAAACATCTTATGTTAGGACATAATTTTTGCAAGCCTAAGCTTTATTAACTCCTAAGGAAGGGAGGTTCGGTCTATGAGCCATGGTGGCGCAGGGGTTAGAATGCAGTATTGCAGGCTTAATTCTGCTGATCTGCTAGCAGTTCGATTCTTACCATCTCAAGGTTGACTCAGCCTTCCATCCTTCTGAGGTTGGTAAAATGAGGACCCAGATTGTTGGGGGCAATATGCCGACTCTGTAAATCACTTAGACAGCCATAGTAAGAGCCGTGGTGGTGCAGTGGTTAGCAGTGGTGGGATTCAAACATGTGAACAGCCGGTTCTCTGTGTGGATGCTGCTTCCGGAAGTCCATTCTGGGCCTGGGCAACAAAAAATTAGCGACCGGTTCTGCCGAAGTGGTGCGAACTGGCTGAATCCCACCACTGGTGGTTAGAATGCAGTATTACAGGCTAACTCTGCCCACTGCCAAGAGTTCGATCCTGACCAGCTTAAGGTTGACTCAGCCTTCCATCCTTCTGAGGTCAATAAAATGAGGACCCAGATTGTTGGGTGCCATATGCTGACTCTGTAAACTGCTTAGAGAGGGCTGTAAAGCAGTGTGAAGCCTTATATAAGTCTAAGTGCTATTGCTATGGCTGTACAGGTAACATTTACCCTTCACATATGCTTAGCAGCTTGAAAAGGGTACTCTAAATAGTTTTGGCAGAAGGTGTTAAGCAGCATAATCAGTTCTTCTGCTTCAAATTAAATGTTTAAAGACTTAGTATAGGAGTGAGGCATTCAGGTCTACAGGTAGCCCTGTGTAACTGTTTCATGACTGTTCAAAGCTACAACAGCAAGAAAAAATGGAAGTATTTAATGTTGAAATAAGAGAAATTGTGGTTATTAAATTTAAGGCATTTGGAAATTAACAGAAAATAAGAATTTCTTTGAAGTGTTCCATCTGTTGGAACCATGACAGTTATACTGTAGTATTAATTAGTTGATGTAAGATGGTGAGAAATAGAATATATTCAAATAGATAAGATGTGTATCCTGAACATTAGATTTTTGTGATGAATTGTGATAAAGGGAACTGTGCTTATTTAAAACTCGGAAATTATAAATGTTAAACGTTGAATTTAAATATTAATGGGAAACTAAAGATTGGGAAAAACTAATTAGGACATTGATTGTTTATAAAGATTGAATGTTAAAATAACCAGGATATGTATAAACTAAAAAATATTGATAAATGTAAGAAAGTTATTTTTATTTAATTGATATAATAATTGTATTAGTTTAAACATGAGACAGTAAATACTAAGGGGAAAAGAGAGGAAATATTTAATATAGTAGTTTGAAACTTGTACTAAAGATACTTGTATGTTATTGAATTATCGTTTAACCCAGCCGCCATGTTGCTTTTTAAATATTTAAATGTAAAATTAGAAATTCAATAAAACTTTTTTAAAAATGGCTTATGACCATTTTCACACTTACGACCGTTACAGCATCCCCATGGTCACATGATCAAGTTTCAGATGCATGACAACTGACTCGTAGCTGTGATGGTTGCAGTGTCCCAGGGTCATGTGATTACCTTTTGACACCTTCTGACAAGCAAAGTCAATGGGGGAAGCCAAATTCACTTACTAGCTTAACAACTGCAGCAATTCAATTACGAAAAGTGTCAAGAAAGGCCATGTTGTTGTTAGTTGCGAAGTCGTGTCTGACCCATCGCGACCCTATGGACAACGTTCCTCCAGGCCTTCCTGTCCTCTACCATCTTCTGGAGTCCCTTTAAGCTCACACCTACTGCTTCAGTGACTCCATCCATCCACCTCATTCTCTGTCGTCCCCTTCTTCTATTGCCCTCCACCTTTCCCAGCATCAGGCTCTTCTCCAGCGAGTCCTTCCCTCTCATTAGGTGGCCAAAGGATTTGAGTTTTAGCTTCAGGATCTGGCCTTCTAAAGAGCAGTTGATCTCCCCTAGGACTGACCGGTTTGATCGCCTTGCAGTCCAAGGGACTCGCAGGAGTCTTCTCCAGCACCACAGTTCAAAGGCCTCAATTCTTTGGCGCTCAGCCTTTCTTATGGTCCAACTTTCACTGCCATACATTGCAACTGGGAAGACCATAGCCTTGACTATACACACTTTTGTTGACAGGGTGATGTCTCTGCTTTTTAGTGTGCTGTCTAGATTTGCCATGGCTTTCCTCCCCAGGAGCAAGCGTCTTTTAATTTCTTGGCTACAGTCCCCATCTGCAGTGATCTTGGAGCCCAGGAAAATAAAATCTGTCAGTACCTCCATTTCTTCCCCATCTATTTGCCAGGAATTGAGAGGGCCAGATGCCATGATCTTGGTTTTCTTAATGTTTAGTTTCAACCCAAGTTTTGCACTCTCCTTGTTTTGCTTAGCAGCAGATATTTTGGGCTCAATTATGTCATAACCCTTAGCCCAGCAAAGATATACTTCCAGAGCATCTCAAGTTTCTACTGCAAACCTGGACAAAAATCTGGATTCCTTCACACATGCAATGGGACATAAAAATTAGGGCTTAGGAAGGCGATGGAAAACATGTTTGGTGGTTACATTGAGGGCTGACTATTGAAATTAATTCCCTTTAATAAATAATCAAACCCGTTATAACTCCGTCTAAATATTTATGCAAAAACTACAGCTCCACCAGGGCTCATTTCTTTCATTCTTAATGACACGGATATTTGAGTTTGAGTCATTTGACATAGTTTGTGTTCAGAATGTAAACTTATTAAAATTCACTCATCAACATGTTTCAACAGCTAATCAATTACAAAGAGTTTTTTTTTAAAGAAAGGCTAATGCTAATATAGATTTCCACCTTCACCCAGCTGTTCTTTTTGCAAACATAGGAGAAATTTCCTTCATTCCAATCAACTCTTAAGATTCTCATCAGCACTGTCATCTTATAGAAGGACCATGAGATGTGTAAACATTTATGTTGAGGTCTCCATGGTAATGAATGGGAGGAGCTCCAGCATCTGGGTTTTAAATTTTGGACACATCTGGCTGGAAGGTATAACCAGAAGGTGAACAATGAAATGAGTGCAGGAGGCAGTGAATAACTTCAAAGAAGTGGTGGTATCCCCTTTAAATCAAGAAACCTTTACTTAACTTGGCCATGTTAGATAACTACCATCCTGCTTCCAGCCATCTCTAATTAGAGAAAGTTGAGAAGAGAGGGACGCGGTGGCTCAGTGGGTTAGGATGCTGAGCTTGTTGATCAGAAGGTCGACAGTTTGACGGGTTGAATCCTGAGTGCCGCGTAACAGAGTGAGTGCCTGTTACTCGTCCCAGCTTCTGCCAACCTAGCAGTTCAAAAGCACATAAAAATGCAAGTAGAAAAATAAGGACTACGATGGTGGGAAGGTAACAGTGTTCCATGCACCTTTGGCATCTAGTCATGCCGGCCACATGACCACGGAGACGTCCTCAGACAAGCACTGGTGTTTTTGGCTTTGAAACGGAGATGAGCACCGGCCCCTAGAGTTGGAAACAACTAGCACGCGTGTGCGGGGGAACCTTTACCTTTATCTTTACCTGAGGAGAAGATGATGGGACAATAGCAGTTTTTTTATTATTATTATTATTTCTTCCAATTAGGATTCAGGCCTAAACATGGAGCAGAAATCACACTGGTCATTCTTTATGGATAACTATAGTTGCTCTTGGCTGTAAGATGGATACCATTTTGATTCCTGTTAGATGCCTCAGTGGCATTTAGTGCTATGAACCATGGTCTCCTGTGAAGGTTGCAAATTCGTCTGCAAGAAAACATCGAAGCTCAGAGTGCACCAAGGACCCCCTTGCTTTAATTGCTCTTGGTGGGAAGAGAAGCAGAGAACTTGTGGTTTCAGTATGGAATAACCTAGATCTTCTCCTTTCCCCTATTCTCTTTAACTTCTACATGAAGCCACTGAGAGAGATCATCCATTATTTTTTTGGTGAGACATCATAAATATGCTCTGAGAGAGAAGGCCCAGTGGATTACCTCCATAATAACAACCTACTCACTCTAGAACAGTTAGTCTTTAACAGAATAAGAAATTTGTGCTTTTCCACACGGCCTTTGATAAGGAGAACCTCAATTAAGCAGAGAACAGTTAACGGAATATCAGAGCTGGAAGGGAACTTTGAGGTCTTCTAGTGCAACTCCTTGCTCATGCAGGAGACTTTTAATTTAGGACACTTAACTATTGTAATGTTTTAGGATGGCAAGGCACCTAGAGTAAAGAGAATTATGGGGGGGTATACAAATGATCACTGCAGATGGGGACTGCAGCCAAGAAATTAAAAGACACTTGCTTCTGGGGAGGAAAACCATGACAAATCTAGACAGCACACTAAAAAGCAGAGACATCACCCTGTCAACAAAAGTGCATATACTGTAGTCAAGCCTATGGTCTTCCCAGTTGCAATGTATGGCAGTGAAAGTTGGACCATAATAAAGGCTGAGTGCCAAAGAATTGAGGACTTTGAACTATGGTGCTGGAGAAGACTCCTGCGAGTCCCTTGGACTGCCAGGCAATCATACCAGTCAGTCCTAGAGGAGATCAACCCTGACTGCTCTTTAGAAGGCCAGATCCTGAAGTTGAAACTCAAATACTTTGGCCACCTAATGAGAAGGAAGGACTCACTGGAGAAGAGCCTCATGCTGGGAAAGGTTGAGAGCAAGAGAATTTAAATATATGTTTTCATAAAAGCAATAAAAAAATTTAAAAAAGAGAAGAAGGGGACGACAGGGAATGAGGTGGCTGGATGGAGTCACTGAAGCAGTAGGCATGAGCTTAAATGGACTCCAGAAGATGGTAGAGGTCAGGAAGGCCTGGAGGAACGTTGTCCATAGGGTCGTGATGGGTCAGACACAACTTCGCAGCTAACAACAACAAGACAAATGATTGCACAAATTAATACATAAATAAAAACAAACAAACTCATAAGTAAGCTTTATCAGTGCTGATCAGCATAGGGAAGGAAAGACCAACTTCTCCAACTTGGTAAGATCTTTCAGTATGTCAATTATGCAGCTATTGGTCACAGCTCTTTTTTCTAGGAACCAATAGCAGTGAGATATATCTGGAGAAGCAACCTAGAAATAAGGGGAAGTTTTCTGACAGTGTCAACAATCAGGTAGTGTAGCAGCTTGCCTTTTGAAGCTGTGGGTGCTCCATCACTGGAGGCTTTTAAGAAGAGACTGGACAGCTACAGTAGCTGTCTAAAATGATATAGCGTCTCCTGCTTGAGCAGGGATTTGAAGTAAAAGGCCTCCAAGGTCCCTTCCATCTCAGATATTTTTATGTTTCTCTCCCTCCTCACCTCAAATCTGGAGTGTGTTAGCACTGCACAAACCATGTTTGATCTTCATCAGCCTCATTAAAACTTTCCTACAGTTGGCCTCTATATTTCCCCTGAGAAGATTCTCTTCACGTTTCACATTCAACAACTTCCATTTGCAAATTGTGGTGGAGAGGAACATAATAATAATAATAATAATAATAATAATAATAATAATAATAATAATAATAATAATAATAATAATAATAATAATAATAATAATAATGTTGGAAGGGACCTTGGAGGTCATCTAGTCCAACCCCTTGCTCAGGCAGGAAACCATATACCATTTCAGACAAATGGCTGGCCAGTCTCTTCTTAAAAACTTCCAGTGTTGGAGCATTCACCACTTCTGGAGGCTGGTTGTTCCACTGGTTAATTGTTCTAACTGTCAGGACGTTTCTCCTTAGTTCTAGGTTGCTTCAGAGAAATGTCCTGACAGAACAATTAAACAGTGGAACAATCTCTGAGGAAGTTTGCCGGCTAAATTAGGGCACAGATGCCTCCATTTAAGTGCTGGAAAGAATGGCCTACTGAATCTTCAATTTTTACTTCCTTTCAGTCTACATACATTGCAATGTAGCTAACTTCTATAACTAGAGAAAAAATATCATACTTTTTTTTCAGCTGGCAGCAGAATCACTGCAGTTCAGTACACCCACATAGCATAAGGTTGGAGAAGACAGCGATAGAGATCTTTAGTCGGTAGAGCTTTTGCAAACATTTAATTTCTAAGTTTAGAAAGAGCTAAACATGCTTTCTGGGGTTAGGGAGCAGCTTGGTGAGTTGTTGTAGAAATAAAATAACGCTTTGTCCTTTTTAATTAAAATGTTATTTTATTCATTTATTTCTCTGGTCATTTAGAGAAATGGGATTGTTGTTGTTGTTAGCTGCGAAGTCATGTCCAACCCATCGCGACCCTATGGACAATGTTCCTCCAGGCCTTCCTGTCCTCTATCATCTTCTGGAGTCCAACTGGTGGTTGGGGTATAGACTTGCACTACTGTAATATTGAATGGTTTGCCTTGGATTAGAACTGAGAT
>NC_138204.1:209578190-209588190 GCF_964194415.1 Vipera berus | reverse complement strand
CAAATAAATACGCTATAAACTAGAATTTCTCTTTTCAATGGGCCAGTTTTCCATTTAGTTAATCTGGATCAAAGAAGGTCTATGGAGATTCTCGATCATCCAGGTCATGGTTGTCCCAAAGGTGCTTTTTTCAAAAGGCAACTAGACTTTGAAGACGTTTCACTTCTCATCAGAGCTGAAGAAGGAAAAGCTGAAGTCTTCAAGGAAAAACAAAGTCCAGTTGCCTTTTGAAAAAGCACCTTTGAATCAAATAATCTTCTTTTTTTTTTTTTTTGAAAGGCCCACCATGAGCCCTCGGGTAAACATCCTGGGCCATAAGGCTTCTCCATTGCTTTCTCCCATCTTGTTGTAAAAAAGAAAAAAAAATAGTAACACAACTCTGCTAAAGCCACAAAACCAAAGTAACAAGATGACCAGAGAGCAGCCAACTCCATTTGTATGGAAAACAAAGAAAAACAAGCCAGGAATGCAGTGCTTATTTCCAGCATCGCAAGCCAAGGAGAAAGCAATTACAGAATCGACTGTGTCTATATTCTGTGCCACTTGCCTCGTTGCGAAGTAAAATGGGCTGCATCCAGACCACCAAGTGTGCAGCACATACATCAAACAGCACCACCTGTCATCCGCTTCTGCCCTAGCTGATGAAAGCCAGCGCTGGAAAGTATAGATTGGACTCAGGTGTATGTCAGGTAAAGCTGAGCTGAACACTTTTTATGCTGCTGATTTCCTCTCCGACTGGAAAACTTTCTACCAACTGAGAGGCCTCCAGGCTATAGTTATTTCTGTCTTTGGGGGAACGTATGAGGTGATATGAATGTGGATCGGTGCAAATCCCCCTAAATAGTTTAATGTGGAAAAGGAAGTGGATTAGTTCACCTCTAGTGGAAATTTCCAACAGGAGCCTTATATGAAGACAGTCAAAGTATTTCAGCTGAGAGGGGACAAGGCTATAAATGGTCACGTAGAATAATACAGTTGGAAGGGACCTCAGAGGTCTTCTGAGCAGGAGACCTTATACCATTTGAGAGATGGTTGTCCAGTCTCTTTTTGAAAGCCTCCAATGATGGAGCACACAAAACTTCTGAAGGAGTTCCTTGAAACAGAAGGATATGCAATCCTTCTGTTTCAGGAAGGTCTCAGCTGATATCTCCATGTTCCACATCTCTTTCTAATAATAGCTTGTTCTTCAAATATTTGTTTGTTTGTTTTTCTGTTTGCTTGTATCCTTCCTTTAAGGGGGCACGATTGCTCAGTGGTTAAAGACATTGAACTTGTCAGCTGGAAACCTGCCAGCCCAGGTTCAAGTCCCAAGCACCGCAAGATGGGATGAGCTCCTGTAACTTGGCCCAGCTCCTTCCCACCTAGCAGTTCAAAAACATGAAAATGTGAGCAGACAAACAAGTACCACTTCAGTGGGAAGATAACAGTGTTCCATGAACCTCGACATCTAGTCATACTGGTCACATGACCAGGGAAGCATCTTTGGACAATACTGGCTCTCTTGCCTAATGGAGATGAGCATCACCCCCAAGAATCAGACACGACTGGAGAGAGGAAACCTTTACCTGCCTTTATTATTATTTTATTATTTTTATTATTATTTATTATTTTATTATTTTTACAAATATCTCAAGGTGGAGAGCGTATCCAACACACCTTCCTTCTCCCATTTTCCCCACATCAACAGCCCTGTGAGGTGGGTTAGAGCTGGGAGAGAGTGACTAGCCCAAAGTCACCCAGCTGGCTTTCATGCCTAAGGCGGTACTAGAACTCACAGACGCCTGGTGATTGGCTCAAAGTCATCCACCACCTCTCATGTCTAAGGTAGGTGTCAAACTTTCAAACGACTCTGGATGCAGCCATCTTTCCTCATTTTCGGCTGCCACAGCAATGGGAGGGGGGAAATGCATTCTTATAGTTTAAGTCAAAACAATAATTTTCTCGTGGAAACCAAGGTCAAGCAGCCTAAGTGTTTGGCGGGCTGAAGCTACCAAAGTTGTTAATTGGGGATTGTGATTTATGACAAGGTTGGGGAGTTCAACTTATACTTTGTAAATTTTTTTTTGGGGGGGGGAACTTTCAGTTTTGGTTTCACCTTTGTTCATGCCAATACTATGTAGCCATTAAAAGTGTTCTTTGAGGAAAGCAATTCCCTCAGAGTTCTTATTTTACTGGTCTCATTTATCGGAACCATGACATTAGGACTATAACCCGCCATCTCCCACTTTCTAGCTTGGTGCCTTAACCATTACAAACTGGCCCTCTTATAAGTTGTATTTATTTGAAAAAAAGATAACTATTCCCTCACTGTTCTACCATCAGTTTTTCTACTGAAGGAGAAGGTGGGAAGGATAATTTTAAAAATTCAGGTGGCATCTCATGGCAATGATTGTCATCACTGTCATGTATTCAGTTATAATGGCTTCCGGTATTTTCCTACAATGGGTGAAATTAAATTTCTTTAACACAGACTGAGTTTAGAACAACAGCAACAGATTGTCCATGACAGACAGCGAGCTGTAGATTAAATCTTCTGTTTCTCTCCTTTATTTTTAATGCTCAGACGTGAGGAATACAGTGCAAATATTTAGTGTAAAGGAGATGAAAATTGGCCCAAGCCACGCAGGTAGTTAGAAAAAGTCCATCATTAAAGATCAGAATTAAAAATTAAAACGTTAAAACAAAATAGAACGGAACAAAACGGAACAAGTCATAATTATGTACTGCAGTTAGTGGTGAGATCATCGCTGGGAATTATAAAATGAGTCTGTAACTTGTACAATATAATAGAGAGATGAAGGCCAGGGAAACTTCAGGGGCTGCCTTATCAAGCTCCACCCTTTAAAATTTGAATGACAGGTGTCTTTTTTTTTAAGCTAACCAAGTTTTCAACACATTCTTGGCTTTTAGGCAAGTCAGCGGGGACATGAGGGAGACATAGAAAAATGGACTTTCAGGTCTGATTTCTACTCACAAAACGACAATGCTTTTATAATTGTGATGAGTTCCGTAAAATCTCTAACATTCTTCTGTCACAGAGAGCTAAAAATAAAATTATATCACTGTGTCTTGATTCTTTTTTCAAGGAACATTCTTATCCTAGATATAACATGGCCTTTAGCTCTCTCTCTCTTTTTCTTTTAATCTCTAAGCAAAATGTAATCTTTGTCATTCAGCTACTCTGACTTCTGTTTGGCAATCAGAAAGGCCGTTGTTCCAAAGAAAATCAATACAAGAATGGATTTAGATGGCACAAATAGATCCATCATGTCAAAAAAATGAGCCATTTCTCAGGATTGCTATATAGAAATGCCACCAGGTTTTTCTTATACATCCTCATGTTCCCAAATTTATGAAATTACTAATGAATAGTACATTCTGATATAATATTTCTTGTGGGGGGGTGGGAGAATACCCAAAGGAATACAAACATTTTTCTTGACTGCACTTTTGCTAGCAAGATTGATTAGGGGACTGAAGGCTAAAACATAAGTAACGGTTGCAGGAATTGGGTATGCCTAGTTTAATGAAAAGAAGGAGGAGGGGTGACAGGATAGCAGAGTTCCAATATCTCAGGGGCTACCACAAAGAAGAGGGAGTCAACCTATTGTCCAAAGCACCAGAAGTCAGAAGAAGAAGCAATGGATGGAAACCAATCAAGGAGAGAAACAACCTAGAACTAAGGAGAAATTTCCTGACAGTGAGGTAGACCATTAACTGGTAGAATGGCTTGCCTCCAGAAGTTGTGGATACGCCATCCCTGAAGGAGATTGGACAACCATTTGTCTGAAATGGTACTGTATAAGGTCTTCTGCTTGAGCAGAGGATTGGATTAGAAGACCTCCAAGGTCCCTTCCGACTCTGTTATTCTGTTATTCCCTTTAGCTCTCTTTTCCATCAAGGAACACAAAGGCAAACAGACTATCCTATGAATATTCATCAGCTCTTCCATCTAGTACTGATAATATTCCCGATGTTGGAATGGACTCAAGAGGTGGGTTCTCGTCAAATCTTGTTAATTTTTTATAGTGCAAAATAAGAAGACATAGGAATATGTTTTTGTATGGGCACATTCATAACACTCACACCCCTTCTGTCTTCCCCTCTCTTACCATGTGTATCAGCCAAGAAGTCAATCTACTTCTGGGGGCTACATGCTGACTACAGAAGACCCTGTGTATTTCCTCAGAGGTTACTAGTTGAGATGGGCAACATAAATAAAATAAAAAAATAAACTAGACTAGACTAGACTAGACTAGACTCAACTAAAATAATAAAATAAAATAAAATAATAAAAAATAAAATAATAAAATACAATAAAATAAATAATAAAATAAAATAAAATAAAATAAAATAATACAAATAAAATAAAATAAAATAATAAAATAAAATAAAATAAAATAAAATAAAATAATATAATAATAAAATAAAATAATAAAATAAAATAATAAAATAAAATAAAATAAAATAATAAAATAAAATAAAATAAAATAAAATAAAATAAAATAAAATAATAAAATAAAATAAAATAAAATAAAATAAAATAAAATAAAATAAAATAAAATAATAAAATAAAATAAATAAAATAAAATAATAAAATAAAATAAAATAAAATAAAATAATACAAATCACAGGCTCAGCAAAATTTTAGATGGTATCATGAAACATCATCTCTGTCATCCCATAACATTTTGCACATCTATCCCACTCAAAGCAAATTTGGGAGATTGTTATTTTCAAAGTATCAGGTAAACTACCCATCAAAGCCACAGGCACATCTTCCTTGACTAGCAATGAGTCAACATAAAAATGCTGCTTCCTGACACTCTGTCAAGAGGCCAAAAACTGGATTTGGATCCACGTCCAGTTATCTTTACTTCCCATCTGTTGCTCAAAGAATAGTCTCGGATATTTCATCTGCAGATTTCCATAGTAAATCTGGATTGGCACTTTTCACTTTTGTATATTTCATTAGCCTCACAGTAAGTATAAAGGTGACAAATAGATTTAAGGAATTAGATCTGATAGACAGAGTGCCTGAAGAACTATGGACAGAGGTTCGCGACATTGTACAACAGGTAGCAACCAAAACCATCCCAAAGAAAAAGAAATGCAAGAAAGCAAAATGGCTGTCTGAGGAAGCTTTGCAAATAGCTGAGGAAAGGAGGGAAGCGAAAGGCAAGGGAGAAAAAGAAAGATACACCCAATTGAATGCAAAATTCCAGAGAATAGCTAGAAGAGATAAGAATGCCTTCTTAAATGAACAGTGCAAAGAAATAGAAGAAAACAATAGAATAGGGAGGACCAGAGATCTTTTCAAGAAAATTGGAGAAATGAAGGGAACGTTTAATGCAAAAATGGGCATGATAAAGGACCAAAATGGCAGGGACCTAACAGAGGCAGAAGAGATTAAGAAGAGGTGGCAAAATTACACAGAAGAACTATACAAGAATGAGCTTAACGTCCCTGATAATCACAATGAGGTGGTCACTGACCTCGAGCCAGACATCCTAGAATGTGAAGTGAAGTGGGCCTTAGAAAAGCTGAGCAACAACAAAGCTAGTGGAAGTGACAGTATTCCAGCTGAGCTATTCAAAATCTTAAAAGACAATGCAGTAAAAGTGCTACACTCAATTTGCCAGCAAATTTGGAAAACTCAACAATGGCCACAGGATTGGAAAAGATCAGTTTACATTCCAATTCCAAAGAAAGGCAGTGCCAAAGAATGTTCAAACTATCGCACCATTGCACTCATTTCTCATGCTAGTAAAGTCATGCTTAAAATCCTACAAGCTAGACTTCAGCAGTATGTGGATCGAGAACTACCAGAAGTGCAGGCAGGATTTCGAAGAGGCAGAGGAACTAGAGATCAAATTGCCAACATACGCTGGATCATGGAGAAAGCTAGGGAGTTCCAGAAAAACATCTACTTCTGCTTCATTGACTATGCTAAAGCATTTGACTGTGTGGATCATAACAAACTGTGGCAAGTTCTTAAAGAGATGGGAGTACCAGACCATCTTATTTGTCTCTTGAGAAACCTATATGCGGGTCAAGAAGCAACAGTGAGAACTGGACACGGAACCACTGATTGGTTCAAAATTGGGAAAGGAGTCCGGCAAGGCTGTATACTGTCGCCCTGCCTATTTAACTTATATGCAGAGCACATCATGAGAAAGGCAGGGCTAGATGAATCAAAAGCTGGAATTAAGATTGCCGGAAGAAATATCAACAACCTAAGATACGCAGATGATACCACTCTAATGGCAGAAAGTGAAGAAGAACTAAAGAGCCTCTTGTTGCAGGTGAAGAAGGAGAGTGCAAAACTTGGGTTGAAACTTAACATTAAGAAAACCAAGATCATGGCATCTGGCCCTCTCAATTCCTGGCAAATAGATGGGGAAGAAATGGAGGTAGTGACAGATTTTATTTTCCTGGGCTCCAAGATCACTGCAGATGGGGACTGTAGCCAAGAAATTAAAAGACGCTTGCTCCTGGGGAGGAAAGCCATGGCAAATCTAGACAGCACACTAAAAAGCAGAGACATCACCCTGCCAACAAAAGTGCGTATAGTCAAGGCTATGGTCTTCCCAGTTGCAATGTATGGCAGTGAAAGTTGGACCATAAGAAAGGCTGAGCGCCAAAGAATTGAGGCCTTTGAACTGTGGTGCTGGAGAAGACTCCTGCGAGTCCCTTGGACCGCAAGGCGATCAAACCGGTCAGTCCTAGAGGAGATCAATCCTGACTGCTCTTTAGAAGGCCAGATCCTGAAGCTAAAACTCAAGTACTTTGGCCACCTAATGAGAAGGAAGGACTCACTGGAGAAGAGCCTAATGCTGGGAAAGCTCGAGGGCAATAGAAGAAGGGGACGACAGAGAATGAGGTGGCTGGATGGAGTCACTGAAGCAGTAGGCGTGAGCTTAAATGGACTCCAGAAGATGGTAGAGGACAGGAAGGCCTGGAGGAATGTTGTCCATAGGGTCGCGATGGGTCGGACACGACTTCGCAGCTAACAACAACAACAAAGTATAAAAAAGCTGCATTCATATTTTATTTTATTTTTCATTAAGGAGAGCAATGCTTAGAAAATTAAATGGAATGCATACAGACTGATATTAGTAGTACAAATAAAGATAGAAAGATCAAGATATAATGAGAAGAGATAGCTGGGGAATGTTAATTTTTCAGAGGTGTTTAAGAAGCCATTCCTCAGGCAAAATCCAATTCAAAATGTTCCTTCGATTCAAAAAATATTGTTTCCATCTGAAGATACAGTTCTGCTGAAATTACTGGTTCAAATCATCAAATCAAATTAATTCAGTTTAATGAATGTGTTTGATTAAATCAAGTATCTCCCTTCACAATAGTTATTGAGGGTTTTTTTTAGTCAGTTAATCAATAGATCGGGTCCACACAGGAAGCCACTCAAGGCCTATGCACAGAAATCTTCTCAACTCACGGTTAGCACCTGCTAGGAGGTTAAGTAAGGATCCAGGAAATTCAAGGGAGTTTGGACTTAGTTTTCTTGTGGCTACATAGGGATTCTAGGCTGTTCCCTCTTTTAAAGAGCCTTGGTGGAACAGTGGGCTAATGCCTCCTTAAGTAACACCAGCTGCCTGCAATTAGTGCAGGTTCGCATCCCACCAGGCTCAAGGTAGACTCAGCCTTCCATCCTTCCGAGGTAGGTAAAATGAGGACCCAGATTGTTGGGGGCAATTAAGCTGACTTTGTAATAATGCTGCTTGGGGTGTGTGTGAAAGCCCTAATAAGCAGGCCTATACATAGAATGAAGGCTACTGCTAAGCTTGTAAGCCGCCCTGAGTCTTCGGAGAAGGGCGGGATATAAATGGAATTAAAATAAATAAATAAATAAATAAATAAATAAATAAATAAATAAATAAATAAATAAATAAATAATTCCATCCTCAGGTTCTGCGGCTCCTTCTCCTACAGTGGTCTATCCTGTAGTAACCAATCGTCTGTTTTTTTTGTCTCTGTTTTCTCTTTTGAGCAGAATAAATCAGAAACTATAGGACAGGGGTCTTGAAACTTGGCCCTTTTATGACTTGTAGACTTCAACTCTCAGAATTCCTCAGCCAGCATGCCTGGCTGAGGAATTCTGGGAGTCGAAGTCCACAAGTTATAAAAGGGCCAAGTTTCAAGACCCCTGCTATGGAACATGATAGAGTTTAGAAGGATGGAGAAGAGATGCAGATACAGCTGTCTCCTGTTTCTTCTTTTAAATAATTTTCTTTCTTACAGCTAAAGCCAAATTCCCGGGTACCAAAATGCCAACAGCTAAGCAGCGTAACGTCCACTGCAGAAAGGGAGAAAAACACATATCTTCCCCAACTATGCTGTCAGGAGCCATTTCCATAATAATCATATTTTAGCTTATATCCAATATCTAATAGTGCACCACAGAGACCGCTAATTTGAAAACATTCTGTGGCCATTTTTCCATCTACTTTTCTTCCTCCCATCCATAATAAATAAATGGACTCTAGGTGATATTGAAATGCAGAGCAGGAAGCCTTTTCAGAAAGATTTTATTTCTTTAATTCAGTAATTCCCTCCCTTCCAAATGGCTGTGTTTTTTCTTTTATGTTCCTCTCCATTTCAGGGTTTTAGATCCCTAATGTTTGTTAGGCACCATGTATAAGTGAGTGTGAATATGTTGAAAATTCACGGCTTTTATTGCAAGTCCCTATTCACCTGTTACAGGGACTGGATTGCATTGTCAATACCAGCTGAAATTCTTCATTTTAGTAGCTTCTTCTTGTAAGAAAAAAATATTGAATTCGTTGACTGAATATGTTATAAATGTGTAGACCAGTGTTTCTTAACCTCAGCAATTTTTAAGAGGTGTGACCCAAAGGTGTTTTTTTTTTCTTCCAAAAGACAACTGGACTTTCCTTGAAGACATTTTGCTTCTCATCCAAAAAGCTTCTTCAGTTCTGGAGGATGGAAGGATTTTTATTCCTTGCAGTCATCTGGTCATTAGTACTCTTTCTGAATGGATAACCATTTGTCTGAAATGGCATAAGGTTTCCTGCCTGAGCAGGGGGTTCATCTTAAACAGGTGCTGACCCACAGGCCAGATGCATCATAGCAAAACACCCCATTGCTGGAAATGGCAAAAAAGGTCACAATACGTTGTGATACATCACGTGACATTGCGAGTTTCATACCCCTGATCTAGAAGACCTCCAAGGTCCCTTACAACTATTCTATTCTATTCTATTCTATTCTATTCTATTCTATTCTATTCTATTCTATTCTATTCTATTCTATTCTATTCTATTCTATTCTATTCTATTCTATTCTATTCTATTCTATTGTGAAAATTTTGCAGGGCATAGCTTCCTTCAAACACAGAAGTTTTTGCAATGGTCATGGGAGAAAAAAAAATCTATTTCAATCTTTTCTGTCTGTCTGTCTGTCTCTCAAGATTGATGCCCACTGCATAGAACAGGGGTGTCAAACTGCCGGCCCATGGAGTAGATGCCTCATAGCGAAACCGCGCCTACCCCATTGCCGGCAATGGCAAAAAAGTTGCGATACGTCGCGACACGTCACATGACATTGCAAGTTTGACACCTCTGGCTTGGAACTACTGATCTTTTATTCTGGAGCTGTAGTAGGGATTACAGTCACCCTGAATAAGAGATCCAGGGCAAAATGGGAATTTCCTTTTTGGTCCTCTTTAGGTCCCCAATGATTACTGTAAGTCAAGAAAATATGAAGCCATATGAATGCATTTTAATTTGACTTAATTTGATCAGGGTATGCTGGGGCAGGCATCATCCATTTTTTTTTCCATTAACATAGTCTCCTGTTTGGATCAGGTGGGCCATCAATCCCTATAAATTATGGGGTGGGGGGGAGAAGCATCACTTGTTTCTGTTTGTGTCACCTGGGTGAGAGAGATGTATGAATCAATGATGATAAGGCAAGGCAAGGCAAGACAACCTTTATTGTCTTTTTTTTTTACTGTGGG
>NC_138204.1:209420690-209575690 GCF_964194415.1 Vipera berus | reverse complement strand
GTCCTGTGTAACAACTCTGTTGTATCAGCTGTACTGGTTGTTAATTTGCTTCTGGGTCCAATTTCAAGCTGTTGTTATTGCCTTTAAAACCATCATGAAATGGTCCAGGTTATCTTTAAGGACCTGCCTCAATCCCTCTTCCCAAAAAAGAAGAACTCCTGGAACAGCTTCATTCCAACAGGAACTTTTATTAGGAGAAGTTGACTGTAGGCATAGAAGGCAGGATCTGAGAGTTTCATGTGCGAATCAATAGGTTAAAAGAGTAACTGGCAAATCCCACCCCAAAGGTCCATCTGGTCAGTTCAAATGAGCCAATTCCCAGGTGTGAACCTGCTGTGGGAATGGGATTGATAAGACATCTTTCCCATGGCTGTCAGGTTGTGTTGTGATTCTGTGCCAGCCTGTGATCCCAGCAGCTGAGTCCAGGGAATCAGAGGAGGAGGAGGAGGGGCCTGGGGAGCCATCAGAGTCAGAGGAAGGCTCTGATGAGTTACCAGACTTACAAAGTGAGGAAGAACCTGGCCCTTCCACTAGTGGTCAAGCTGAAAGCCAGCTGGGCTGGGAGGTAGAGTCAGACTCGGAGGAAGCATAGCTGGAAGACCTCAGAGATCCTTGTAAACATAGACAGGTCACACAAGTAAATCAGAGGGAGGCAATTGGGCGACTCCAGGGGAGAAGGAGAAAGCAGTGAGAAGCCACACCTTGGGGGCTGCATAACAAAAAGGGAATATGTGGGCAGGGCTGGTTGCTGGAGGCAACCGTTTGCAAAGAACTTCTGTGTCAAGAGATGATGGTCTGCTTATGTTACCAGTGAGTTATTTCCTGTTGGCCTGTGCTCTGTTTTGTTTGTGGACAAGGTCTTTAACTTCAATAAAAAGGGGTTTATTTATCCAGTCTACTGCTAAATTAGAGGTTGCCTTGTGAAGTAACAAGGATGTAATAGGCTGGGACAGAACAGGGTGTTAGGTCTTTGCGTCTCTCTTCTTCTGCAGCAAGAGATAAGGCAGATGGCCAGAGGCACATTCCATTCTCACCCCAGGCTGGCAGCAAGGGAAATAGATCAAAGAGCAAGCAGATAGAGGAAAGCAGAGAGGATACATTGTAGCACCCATAGCTTCTCTACCCCACCCAGGAGTATGGCTGAACCCACAGGAACCAAGAATAAAGAAATCACCCCCCTCCCAACAACCAGGTTCTGACATCTGAAGAACAGACTCACCCCAATGGGATTGACTTGCTCCACTCACCTATGCTATAGACCCATCAGCCAAGGAATTCTAGCTGATGAGGTCCAGGGGAAAGGCTTTTTTCTGCCCAGGCTCCCCTCCCGAGGTCCATTCCCATTCTCCTTCTCAGTGGAACAACCTCCCTCCAGAAGTTATGAATGCTGCAACACTGGAAGTTTTTTTTAAAGAAGAGTCTAAACAGCTATTTGTCTGAAATGATATAGAGTTTCCTGCCTGAGCAGGGGGTTGGACTAGAAGACCTCCAAGGTTCCTTCCAACTCTATTATTATTATTATTATTATTATTATTATTATTATTATTATTATTATTATTATTATTATTATTATTATTATTATTATTATTATTATTATTATTATTATTATTATTATTTGTTCTTGTTCTTGTTTTTGTTAAATAAAAAAGCCAGCTCTACCCTATTGTATACTGGCACCTATCTTAGCTAATTTTCTACTATTTATAATGCTATATTGTTTTACTGTTTTATATTATTATTTTTATCATGTTGCAAATCATCAAGAAAGTCATGATAGTGAGATGGTGTCATAGAAATTTAATAAGATAGATTAGATAAAGATGAGAGATGAGAGAGAGAGAGAGATGATAGATAGATAGATAGATAGATAGATAGATAGATAGATAGATAGATAGATAGATAGATAGATAGGTAGGTAGGTAGGTAGGTAGGTAGGTAGGTAGGTAGGTAGGTAGGTAGATAGATAGATAGATAGATAGATAGATAGATAGATAGATAGATAGATAGATAGATAGATAGATAGATAGATGATAGATAGATAGATAGATAGATAGATAGATAGATAGACAGACAGACAGACAGACTAGATAGATAGATAGATAGATAGATAGATAGATAGATAGATAGATAGATAGATAGATAGATAGACAGACAGACAGACAGACAGACAAGGATAGATAGATAGATAGATAGATAGATAGATAGATAGATAGATAGATAGATGATAGATAGATAGATAGATAGATAGATAGATAGATAGATAGATAGATAGATGATAACTTTATTGTCACTTTGAATGTACACCAATTGGCATACATCAAAATGAAATTTCGTTGCATACAGCTCTCAAAGGGTCACCACCTCTGATATATACTCCTTGTTCGTGGCCCACTCAAATTTCACATTGTTCATTTTAGTCTCTAGGGAGTGAACAATGGCAAACAGGACAGATGGAAATGGGGCTCCATGTGGATTAGCCCTCAAATTGGCTTGTATTCTGACAACCTCAACTTCTTTCCTTTTTCTGATCCTGACTCTTCCACGTTTTTCTTAAAGAGGCCTTGCTTCTTTTCGCCCCTGGAGCACGCTGCTGCCGCCGCCACCAACTCCTCCAAAAGCCTCTCTCTCTTCCTCTGGGCCTGCCAACAGCATCATCCAGTTCCTTCACTCCATAAGCTCCAGGTCCTCTCCTCCTCTGCCTCCTCTGGAAACAGCCCTGATTTGCAGTAGAATCCATCACTGGGCCAGCAGTCAGATCTTGTTGCTGGTAGAACAAATTCAAACAGCGCCAACGACTTTTAACGGTCTCACCAACAGTTCCAAAACAACTAGAAACTCGCCAGGCCAGCAAAGATTGTCAGTCGTAATGTCGTATGTTACCTTAGTTCCACCATGTTGCTCAAACACATGAAAATCTTCCTGATCATGTGGCCTATAGCCCTTACTATCCCTCCCAAAACTATTCGCCTTCAAGAGCCAATGCAGCCGCAGCCATTCCAGGCGCCGCCATCTGAGCAAGTGAGCAAGATAGATAGATAGATAGATAGATAGATAGATAGATAGATAGATAGATAGATAGATAGATAGATAGATAGATAGACACCCATAAATACTAAATTCCTTTCCCTTTGATCAAAATTTTTGAATTGTGCACTACTGGAAGAGGAGGCAAATATTTTCCTTCTCATTGCAGCTGACTGGATCAGCCCTATGAAGGAAGGACAGTTGTTTAACCCCAGAGAAGAAAGTCAAACAACTCAAGGAAACACAAGATAAAAGTTCAAAGGGAACTTTAAAGAGGTGGTCTTAAAATGCCCAATCTTAAATTATATTATGAAGCTGCTGCGTTAGCAGGGATAAGTGATTGGATTAATTTGACACAAGAGAGATTATTAAATCTTGAGGGCCACGATTTGTTGTTTGGTTGGCATGCGTATTTGTTGTATGATAAGAAGGTAGATAATGTGTTTAAAGTGCATATTTTAAGACAGGCATTGTTGAGAGTTTGGAAGAAGTATAGATACAAGTTAGACTGTAAGATACCATTGTGGGCAATTCCAAAACACGCAATAGAAAACATAAATGTTGGTTTCAAACATGACGTGACTACGTATAAGGAGATTTTAAGCTTGGAAAGAAGTGTATGGTGTTTAAAATCGTATAATTTCTTGCGAGATGAGAAGATTGTTCAAACCTGGTTTCAATATACTCAATTACGGGCCAGGTGGAAAGAAGATCAGAAAACTGGTTTTGCAATGACTGATGAAAATTTGATAAAGCAAATTAGAAATCAGGGTCCAGCACATATCAAACGGATATATCTTGCATTGATAGAAATTGATTCAGAAACAGAACTGGTTAAAGACTGTATGATAAAATGGGCCCAGAACATCCAAGAAGTTATTACAATGGATACGTGGGAAAAGATCTGGGTGAGGAACGTAAAATTTACACAAGCTCAAAACTTAAGAGAGAACTTTTATAAAATGTTTTATAGATGGCATTTAGATCCTAAAAAGCTTGCAAGTATGTATCCGAATTATCAGCCAAAATGCTGGAGGTGTGGTGGTGAAGATGCAACATATTTTCACATATGGTGGACTTGTAAAAAGGTCAAGGCTTTTTGGATAAAAATTTGGTGGAATATGCAGAAGATCTTCAAGCAAAAGATAAAGTTTTGTCCGCAATTTTTTTTGTTGGGTATAATTACAGGTGCTACTGTTGTGGACACTAAGTTGATGTTAAATCTAGTTACAGCAGCAAGACTTTTAATAGGTCAGTATTGGAAGAAGGAGGAGCTGCCGACTATAGAAGAATGGACTTTAAAGGTTTCTGACCTGGCAGAAATGGCAAAGATTTCGGCTTATTTGAAAGATCATTCGCAAGAACGTTATATTATGGAGTGGGAAAAATGGATTGAATATATTCAGAAGAAATATGGGACTAAAAAGTTTCACTTAGCATTTGAATAAGTCTTCCTTTCTTTTTTTTTCTTTTTTCTTTCTTTTTATATGTAATATTAATATTGCTTGTAGTTATCTTATATGAGCTAGAGAGTGATAGATTTAAGAATTTATTGTTGGTAGCATATGGATGTTTATGATTGTTCTTTGTTTTTATACCCTGTACTTAGCTCTGGGAAGTCTGGGGGGGGGGAGGGGGGAAAGGGGGGAGGGGTAGGGAGGGATAGGTTGGGGAGGGGGAGGGGGGGATTGTTAAAGATAAAATGTATTTTAAAACTTTTCAATAAAAAAAAAAGTTCAAAGGGAAGTGAACCATCCAAAACTGGCTAGCTACACTGGAACAATCAGTGCTCATGTTTATCTACCATAGATCAGTTTCCTTATAATTATTTTCTGTAGCAATTTATATCTAGGTCAAGAGAAAGAAAGATCAAACTGTTCTCTTCATTTTGGGATCTCTTTTTTCTCTTTTTTTATCAAACATTACAAAAAAAATGTTGAGACTTTAGAAAAAGTGCAGAGAAGAGCAACTAAGATGATTAAAGTCTGGAGATTAAAACATGTGAGGAACGGCTGCAGGAATTAGACACGGTGGCTCAGTGGGTTAGGACGCTGAGCTTGTCAATCAGATGGTCGGCAGTTTGGCGGGTCGAATCCCGAGTGCCGCGTAACAGAGTGAGCGCCTGTTACTCGTCCCAGCTTCTGCCAACCTAGCAGTTCGAAAGCACGTAAAATTGCAAGTAGAAAAATAGGGACCACTACGGTGGGAAGGTAACAGCGTTCCGTGCGCCTTTGGCATCTAGTCATGCCGGCCACATGACCACGAAGATGTCCTCGGACAAGCGCTGGCTCTTCAGCTTTGAAACGGAGAAGAGCACCGGCCCCTAGAGTCGGAAATGACTAGCACGCATGTGCGGGGGAACCTTTACCTTTACCTTTAATCTAGAGAAAAGAAGGACTAGGGGGGACACGATAGCAGTATTCCAGCAGTGAGAGGCTGCCACGAAGAAGAGGGGGTCAATTTATTTTCCAAAGAACCAGAAGGCAGGACAAGAAACAATGGTTGGAAACTGACCAAAGAGAGAAGCAACCTGGAATTAAGGAGAAACTTCCTAACAGTGAGAACAATTAACTAGAGGAACAGCTTGCCTTCAGAAGTTGCTCTGGAGAATTTTAAGAAGAGATTGAAGAACCACTTGTCTGAAATGTTATCTCCTGCTTAAGCAGAGGGTTTGACTAGAAGATCTCCAAGAACGTTTCCATTTCTATTCTATTCTAACTAGGTTACCCCATATTTAAGCAATTATTAAAATTGGTTTAATAAGGATTGTGTTGCTGCTGAGATGAATAAGCTAGCAATGACTACAGTCTGTCTGCTTGGAAATACCCCCTCCCCACCCCAGTTCAGCTACATCATGTTGTTATCTGCTTACATATGTATGTGTATGCATGTGCTGTCCATGTGTATATTCATATTGTGGAGGTACACAATCCACACTTTTCCTTTGAATGGCATGCCAAGGGGGCCACATTCCCTAAAATGAGCAGAGCTAGCCAAGCCAAGTCAAAATTAATCAAAATCTGACTTAATTAAATTTTAATTCAATTACATTTAAATTCAATTAATTAAGCGCAGATAATATAATTACTTTCCACACAGTTTTGCCCCCTTTTCTTAAAACATGCCAAAACTTTCTCAAGTGTTTGGGGATCTGTGTGCAATCCTGGTCTTCAGCAGCAGTATTAAAAATACTAATACTAATACTAATAATAATAATAATAATAATAATAATAATAATAATAATAATAATAATAATAATAAAGTTGTTCTCTTTGACTGCATTTTTTTCCCTACAGGGTGAGTGAAAGACTTTAAGTAAACCAGTGTGGAAGGAAGTTAATTGCCAAGCCAGCCATGGCAAAATGAACTCAAATACGAGATAACAAGAGAGGGGGGGGGAAGAGGGAGAGAGGAGAGAGAGAGAGAGAGAGAGAGAGAGAGGGAGAGAGAGAGAGAGAGAGAGAGAGAGAGAGAGAGAGAGAGAGAGAGAGAGAGAGAGAGAGAGAGAGAGAGAGAGAGAGAGAGAGAGAGAGAGAGAGAGAGAGAGAGAGAGAGAGAGAGAGAGAAAAGCTGGAATTATGAGCGGTGATGATAGCCTTTCCTGTATCCCCAGATACAGCTTTAGACCATATATTGCATCTTTGCGATGGATTGTAATTGCTGCAATCCGCTTTGGGGCCAACCTTGGCTGAAAAATGAAGTTTGAGATGTAATTAATTAAGCCATGAAACAACACCATTTTGTCCCAGGGTGGTGTGTTTATTTGTAACTGCGTAATTCATTCAGTGGGAATGTTGGCAACCTGACACGAATCCTGCATCTCAAATGACTAAGCTGCTGATGGAGGGAACTAGCCAAGAAGAGAAAGGGAGAGAAGGCCTTGGGGATGACGACCAGGACTTAAGAGACAGTATCAATTGTGAATAGGTGCAGATGGCTCCGCTATCTCTGGCCACTTGCAGAACCATGAATGCAAGGTCATAAAAGGACAGCAAAGGAAACACCCAATATCCTAACCCACCTGGCAACACCTCAACCACCCAAAAAGGGAACATCTGGTGTCTTGGGGGGAGCACTCAAAAGGAAACATTTTATCTACTTCTGCTTTCTTCCTTCTTATCCACAGTGTGCCAGCCTTAAAGGGCGAAGTCTTTATCTTATGTGTGTCAGCTTTGCTGGGTGAATTGCTTATGTAATCAAAGTAGGTATAAAAATAAGGCTTTTCTGATATTTGGGGCTTTTGTCTCTTAGAGAAGCCCGTCTTTGTTCAGCTGAATAAAAACGTACAGCTTGAAGGCAACTTCTGGTTTCCTGTATTTTTTATCAAGCAAAACCTCAGAACCTGCATATCAGGGATTTATATTTTCTTTTTTCCAACCAAGACTCTCTCAAGAAGGCTGAGATGACAGCACACCTCAATGAAAGCCAAATTGATTGAGCTTTATGGGAACTAGTTCAGATCCGGTTCTGAAGTGGGGAGATTTCTGGGAGATTCCATTGGGAATTCAATGGAAACTACTTCCAGGGTATTTGTGTGTGTGTGTGTGTGTGTGTGTGTGTGTGTGTGTGTGCATGATTATATGTGCAATCAAGCACACACATGTGTAATCACCAAGAGAAATTTCACTCAAGTGAGTTTTTAGTACAGGTAGTCCTCAACGTATGACCACAATTCACCCCAAAATTTCTATTGTTAACTGAGATAGTTGTTCAGTCAATTTTGCCCCATTTTACAACCTTTCCTGCCACACTTGTTAAGTGAATCCCTGCAGTTGTTAAGTTAGTAACGCAGTTGTTAAGTGAATCTGGATTTCCCATTGGCTTTGCTTGTCAGAAGGTCGCAAAAGGGGATCACACAACCCCAGGACACTGCAGCCATCATAAATATGAGTCAGTTGCCAAGTGTCTGAATTTTCATCACATGACCATGGGGATGCTGCAAAGGTTGTAAGTGTGAAAAATGGTCACAAGTCACTTTTTTCAGTGCCATTGTAACTTTGAATGGTCACTAAATGAAATGTTGTTAAGTGGGGGACTAACTGTATTCACCAAGAGAAGTTTCACTTACGTGAGTTTTTAGTATAAAACAGGTGTCAGCTTCTGGCTGTTCTCTTAAGATGATCTTGAGATGATAAACAGGATCAGACATGGTTAGTTCTTGAATGGAAGATCATCCAAGGCCATAAAGAGACTGGGAAGTTGGGGGGGGGGAAACAATATCTAAAAACAATGCGGGACTAATAGCTTTTGTACTGTTGCTCAAATGTACCTGGGTCAACAGGATTTGAGCTTGACCTGAGCACTACTTAAACTTCTAGATCCCTCACTAGTCCAGGAAGACAAAAGGTGGAAGAAATCTGCCATAACATAAGTCCTAATTCTCATACATGTCGAATTTTGAAAGCACCTTTTGTGTGCTCTTGCAAAATGACTGCCTGGGAGCACAACTTGTGCATCTGCAGTACAAGCCTAGAGTAAGAATGGTCACTGACAAAAATGTTCTCAGCTATGCTGATAGGAAGGAAGGAAGGAAGGAAGGAAGGAAGGAAGGAAGGAAGGAAGGAAGGAAGGAAGGAAGGAAGGAAGGAAGGGTTAGATGTTTTTGTGCCAGCCATGGCAGGTCCCCAAAGAGGTCATCAGATGGGAGCAAAGAGGCATCTTTGCTCCCACTGATGGGTCAGGGGTCCCCGGCCCCTGCAGCCCCATTGGAGAGAGTTAATTGGTAAGGGAGGGGCTGAGGACCCCCATAAAAACCTCTGCTCAGGGGCTGCTCTTGGCTTTTGCTGTTTTTGTTTTCTCTTCTGCTTGCTTGCTAGCTGATCCATGAGCTCAACCCAGGCATGGATGCCTCCATGCCAGGGAACTCTTTCTATTTACTTTATCGTTTAATAAAGCTTTGACTGATTGCATCCCTGCATGCTGCTCTTTTTTATTTGGAAGCACCTTAACGAATCATCGATCTTGTGAGGCCACCTCACAGGAAGGAAGGAAGGAAGGAAGGAAGGAAGGAAGGAAGGAAGGAAGGAAGGAAGGAAGGAAGGATGGAAGGAAGGAAGGAAGTCCAGATGTTTATGGAGATTCTCTGTCATCCAGGTCATGGTTGTCTGAAAGGTGCAACTGGATTATTATTATTTTTCTTTCTTTTTCCCTTGAGGAAGAAGAAGAGTTTTCTCTTCTCATTCAACAAGCCAGAACTCATGGAGCTTCTTGGATAAGAAGCAAAACATCTTCTTATCCAAGGAAGTCCAGCTTTTCTATCAGGCAAACTATTTAGCATAAAGGCAAAACATGATATGGGGGCACAGCTAAAAAAAACATTTACACTATTAATGGTAGCTCTTCAAACTGCCGGCCCGTGGGGCGGATGCATCAAACGGAAGCTGTGCCCACCCCATTGCAACCAATGGCAAAACAGTGCCGATACATCATGCGATGTCACGTGACGTCGCGAGTTTGACATATCTGGTTTAAAGGAAATAATTGTCCATGTAGCATTGCAATACATCTTCTCTTCCTCTGTAGCAGAACCCTTTAAAAAAGGATTCAGAGAAAGTGGAACAAGTTTCAAGACAGGTAACAAGGAGAATCTGAAGGCTAGATGAGAGATTGAATAGAATAGAATGACATAGTTGGAAGGGACCTTGAAGGTCATCTAGTCAAACATCCTCCCAAGTAGGAGTCTCTACACCATTTCCGACAGAGGGCAGTCCAGTGTCTTTTTGAAAGCCCCCAGTGATGAAGCACCAACAAAATCTGAAGGCAGTCTGTCCCATTGGTTGCTTGTTCTCACTGTCAGAAAATTTCTCCTTATTTCCAGGTTGAATCTCTCCTTGAACTGTTTCCATCCATTATTCCTTGTCTGGCCTTCAGGTGCTTTGGACAAGAGGTTGACACCCTCCCTCCTCCTCTCTGTGAAACCCTCTCAAATATTGGAACACTGCTGAAGGTACCCTTATGTTTAATCTTTGGGAAGAGAAGCCTGATGGGCATATCTTAAAAGCTTCTAATACCTGAAAGGATGTCACGCAGATGAAAGCAAGATCTGTTCTTTATTGTTCAAGAGTGCAGGACCCACAAAACTGATTTTAATTGCAGCAACATCAGTTCTACTGGAATGTTAAGAAGGAGGGGGGGGAAGGATGTAAGAGGAGTTAGATTGGGGAACCAATTACGTATGTAGAGAGATAAATTCTCCTTCAAGGGTTGTTTCAGGTGGAAGGAGGCAACTGTGTGCTAGAGGGTTGGGGGAGGGGAGGGGAGGAGGGAGTCTTTTCTATTTAAAAAATGTACTGTAAAACTTTTCAATTAAAAAAAAAGTCTGCAAGAAAACAGCCAAACTCACAGAGCACCAAGGACCTCACGGCTACAAAATTGTCTTCCACGAAGGCCACTGGAAGTCTACTGTGTGCAGTAGAAAAAAGAAAATCACTGCAAGAAGGTCCATTATTTTCCTTCTAAAGGCCCTTTGTCATGAATGCATGTTCTCCCCTGGATGGATCATCAGAAATATAGGCGGTATTTCTCTTAAATAATGGTAGAGCATTTGTAATAGGGACTGGGAACAATAAATATTTTATTACACCATAAAGATGGTATGACAACAATTCTATTTCATTTATTCATTTATTTGTTTGACTAGCCTTATATCCCACACCAATACTAAACTCATTCTGAGTGGTTTGCAAACATACCATGTAGAGGAAGGATTAAAAGACCAAAAATATAATCAGATAAATAAACAATACTACATAGTAAAATATTCCTGTTCAGAGGAACCATAAAAACTCATAAAATCATATAGATCTACACTGGAGAAATCTCTCTCAATTCACCTCCCTCTTAAAAACTTGCTGAAATAATCAGTTTTTCATCATCTTCTGAAATCCCAAAAATATTTGAGGTAAGCCTAATTTCTAGTGAGGATGTTATTCAAGAGACAATGACAATGATCTAAGAATCTTGTAGCTCAGCAGTCTCCAAGCTTTGCAATTTATTTTTTATTTATTTATTTTAATTCCATTTATATCCCGCCCTTCTCCGAAGACTCAGGGCGGCTTACAAGCTTAGCAGTAGCAGTAGCCTTCATTCTATGTATATGCCTGCTTATTAGGGCTTTCACACACACCCCAAGCGGCATTATTACAAAGTCAGCTTAACTGCCCCCAACAATCTGGGTCCTCATTTTACCTACCTCAGAAGGATGGAAGGCTGAGTCAACCTTGAGCCTGGTGGGATGCGAATCTGCACTAATTGCAGGCAGCTGGTGTTACTTAAGGAGGCATTAGCCCACTGCTCCACCAAGGCTCTGTTAAGACTTGTAGACTTCAACTCCCAGAATTCCCCAGCCAGCATAGCTGATTGAAGAATTCTGGTAGTTGAAGTCCACAAGTTAGTGGACAGTTAGAACAACTAACCAGTGGAGCAACCTGCCTCCAGAAGTGGTGAATGCTCCAACACTGGAAGTTTTTAAGAAGAGACTGGACAGCCATTTGTCTGAAATGGTATAGGGTTTCCTGCCTTAGCAGGGGGTTGGACTAGATGACCTCCAAGGTCCCTTCCATCTTCTTCTTCTTCTTCTTCTTCTTCTTCTTCTTCTTCTTCTTCTTCTTCTTCTTCTTCTTCTTCTTCTTCTTCTTCTTCTTCTTCTTCTTATTATTATTATTATTATTATTATTATTATTATTATTATTATTATTATTATTATTATTATTATTATTATTATTATTATTATTATTATTATTATTATTATTATTATTATTATTATTATTATTATTATGTCTTAAAGTTGCCAAGTTTGGAGAACCTTGTCATAGATGAAAGAAAATCTGGAGGGACACACACACACCCTGTCAACATCCAACTCAAGAATCCAAATAAATCACCAGGCTCATTCCGGTTCCAGAATTCTTACTCTTTTATTGAATAGATGGCATAGTACTGTTGAAGCAAAATTCACTCTGAGGTTCCCAGACACCAGATCAAAGAAGTAAACAACAGCCTCATCGTCCAAGCCCCTGCCCTTTCACAACTGTAAACAATTTCCTTTTGGTATGGGAACCGGCTGCTTTTCTTCCACACTTGTTCCAGTGTCCTTGGAAGTGGCTCAGGCTCTCACGGACTTCAGCAGAATAATAATAAAAAAGGTTTCATTTCTCCATCTAAACACTTGTAAAGCAACATCTCCCTCCCCCTCCCACCCCCAACTCTAAAGGCAAGAAGAAATGAAGAGGCATGCAGCTGTCAAAGTTTCATTCTTGATACCATTATTCCCAATCTAGTTGAGTTGGCAGATTCTATTCAGAACAGTTGAGTCTGTAGATCAAATCTGGAGGTGTGATGGCATTGTAAACAATGACTTAGAACTGGTCCAAGTGCTTGGTAAGTGGTATGTACAGGTAGTCCTTGACTTAAGTCCTTGACTTATAACCATTTGTTTAGTAACCATTTGAAGTTACAATGGCATTGGGGGCAAAATGATTTGTGATCATTTTTCACACTTGCAACCATTGCAGCATTCCTGTAGCCACATGATCAAAATTTGGATGCTTGGCAACTGGCATGTACTTATGACAGTTGCAATGTTCCGGGGTCATGTGATCATCTTTTATGACCTTCCGTCAAGCAAAGTTAATGGGGAAGCCAGATTCCCTGAACAACTGTGTGACTAAGTTAACAACTGCAGTGATTCGCTTAACAAATGGGGCAAGGAAGGTCATAAAATGAGGCAAAATTCACTTAGCAACTGTCTCGCTGAGCAATGGAAATTTTTGGGCTCAACTGTGGTTGTAAGTCGAGGATTATCTGTATCTGCATCTCGGGTTCCCATGATTTCCTTTGTGACCTTCCTGGCTGTCTTCTAATGGGCAAAGTCAACAGGGGAAGCTGCATTTGTTTAACAGTCATGTGATTCGCTTAACAACTGAGGCGATTCATTTAACAGCTGTGGCAAAAAGCTTGTAAAATTGGGTGCAACTCACTCAACAAACTCCTCACTTTGCAATGCAATTTCTGGTGCCAGTCATGGCTGCAACCTGTATCTAGATCCTTGAGCCATGAAAGGCTTTAAAAGTGATAGCCACCAGCTTGAATTGTATCCCAAAGCGAAGAGGCAACCACTGTAGTTCGCAACCACTCGACACACACCTAAAAATCAGGCAGACCTTTGACTGCATCATGGTGGCCACCATTTTGACATTTTCGGACCATCCTGTTCTGTCCCAGCCTACGTGAGTCCTTGTTATGCTCAGAAGGAGGAACCCCTCTTCCAAGAAACAGGCAGGAACCACAAGAAAAAAACACCCCCTTTTATTCTGACAGACCTAAGTCAATGTCCAAGGCAAACAAACACAGTCCACAGAAACTCGATCCTCAATACAAATGGTTTCCTTTGGCAACCAGCCCCTCCCACACCTTCCCTTTTATAATTCAGCCAAGGCGCTGGCTTCCTAATGCCTTCTCCTTTGCCTTTGGAGCCACCCCATTGCATTCCTCTGTCCTACTCGCTTCTCTTCCTGGTGCTTTCGTACATTCTGAATTTGTCCCAACTGTGCTTCATCACAGAACAGCTGTGTCTCAGCCTCAGCATGAGTAGAGGGGCCAGGCTCTTCATCTGACTGTAAGTCCTGGAGCTCCTCAGAGCCTTCCTCTGACTCTAATGTCACTCCAGGCCCCTCCTCCTCATCTGATTTCTCAGACTCAGCTGCCAGATCCACTGGCTGGTGATGAATCACAACACATCCCTTGCAGGCACCGCTATTAATATTAGCGGGGCTAATATTGGAATTTTCATGGGATTTCTCCCTCAAACCTTAGCTATGACTCCCACGTGACCCATCACAAGACCATCACAAGACCCTCACTTGACACACCCACACCTGAAGCCCTCATAAACAGAAGAACACTCACACTGACATCCCCTAAACTCAGCTGAAGATGTTGCCTAGCCTGATTGTGTTTGCTCAGCACTGGAAAAATGATGAAATACCTTTGGATGAAGAGATAATCAAGAAAATACAGGACTGTGCTTGAAATGGACAGACTTACATTGAAGATTGGAGAAAAAGAAGATACAGAATACTTTCAAACATGGAACTTATTTTATCAATGGCTGGAAAAACGGGATAGAGAGCAAGAACTTAACTTGCATTACTAAGCAATCAACCCAGACAACACGTCGTTCGTTAAGCATGAATGAATTGTAACAATAGAAAATGAATAAATAAAGAAGAAGGAGGAGGAGGAGGAGGAGGAGAGAGGAGGAGGAAGAAGGAGGAGGAGGAGGAGGAGCAGGAGAAGGAGGAGGAAGAGAAAGAGAAAGAGAAAGAGAAAGAGAGAGAGAGAGAGGAGGAGGAGGAGGAGGAGGAGGAGGAGGAGGAGGAGGA
Organism: Vipera berus; assembly: GCF_964194415.1. NCBI lineage: Eukaryota > Metazoa > Chordata > Lepidosauria > Squamata > Viperidae > Vipera > Vipera berus. The sequence goes on along the minus strand of NC_138204.1, from coordinate 209,561,285 downwards.
GGAGGAGGAGGAGGAGGAGAAGGAGGAGAAGGAGAAGAAGAAGAAGAAGAAGAAGAAGAAGAAGAAGAAGAAGAAGAAGAAGAAGAAGAAGAAGAAGAAGAAGAAGAAGAAGAAGAAGAAGAAGAAGAAGAAGAAGAAGAAGAAGAAGAAAAAGAGATGGAAGAACAAGTAAATACTTAAAAGAGAGGTGGGAAAAGCCCAGAATTAATTATTTTTGACATCTAACTGACATGGGTTTGATGGTAAAAGCATTTTTGTAATCTAAAAAAAAAGATTGTACCTAGCCTGGTAGCAAAAACCAACCAACGAAACTTCACCCTCAGCCGTCACTATATGTGATAGGTGTACTGAGAGAAAGATGTGAAAAAGGCAAAAAATAAAAATAAAAATGGGGGCGAGGGGACTGCATAAAACTGTGATCTTTCAGAAGCTCGTTTTGGGCATCAGCCTCTTTGGCCTCAGTGACTGAGATTGATCACTGTCCTTGTTGGAAATATATTAATGGTAGAACCGAGCCGTCTGGTCAACCGAGTCCTGTCACGTTGCAATGATGTCACCTGATTTTCAGACAGAGAAAAGCAAGCCTCTCTCCAAGGTCAGAACAGGGTAACAAAATTTGGAGCCTTTTCCCTTTTTCTGTTTGACAGTCCCATCGTTTGAAAAGCAACTTTCCTCTAAAACAAGAGAGAGAACTGTTTAGGCAGACCCATCCATCAATTCTGAGACATACCCTGATGCTCTCCTGGCTTTTGGCCTCTGAAATCAGGCTGACCTGGTGACAGAAAGACTGAGGAAGCCACTTAAGTGTTGAGGACAGGTTTGACCGAGTGAGCGGTTTCAACCTTTGAGATCAGAGCTAGTCTTGAAAATAAGGGACGGGAAGGGTTCCCCCTTCCAAAAGGAGCTTATGTTTTGCTACAACATATCGATTTGCATTTGTTTTCATTCAACGTGGTTACTCCACTCTAAAAGAATAGATTCTCTGTATTTCCTAGCCTTTCTGTCACAATTACAATTTGTGAATTGCATTGACTGTTTCCCTTCCTCCCTCCTCCCTCCCTCCCTCCTTTCCTTCATTCCTTCCTCCCTTCCTTCCTTTCCAAAACTGATGCAGAAATGTTTAATATTCAATCTAAAATTAGTAAGTGATGAAAAGAATGCAAACAGTTAAGCTGGTTAATATAATTTTAAAAACACTTTTAATATGATTAAATCTGTTCTGAATCAAATTGGTTTGTCATTCTCTTTTTCCAGGCATTTTGGTCACTTTTGTTTTGAAAATTTTCAGTGATCTCAACTACTAGCCATATCTGCCTTAGTGTTCCGGATAGGACAAGGTCCTTCTCCTTCTCCTTCTCCTTCTCCTTCTCCTTCTCCTTCTCCTTCTCCTTCTCCTAATAATAATAATAATAATAATAATAATAATAATAATAATAATAATAATTATAAATAAAGAAGAAGAAGAAGAAGAAGAAGAAGAAGAAGAAGAAGAAGGAAGAAGAAGAAGAAGAAGAAGAAGAAGAAGAAGAAGAAGAAGAAGAAGAAGAAGAAGAAGAAGAAGAAGTTGGAAGGGACTTTGGAGGTCATCTAGTCCAACCCCCTGCTAAGGCAGGAAACCCTATACCATTTCAGACAAATGGCTGGCCAGTCTCTTCTTAAAAACTTCCAGTGTTGGAGCATTCACCGGTTCTGGAGACAGGTTGTTCCACTGGTTAATTGTTCTAACTGTTATTCTTTTCCTTCCTCCTCCTCCTCCTCCTCCTCCTCCTCCTCCTCCTCCCTCCTCACCATTTTATAGATTAATATCTGGCACTCTTCATTTATGAATCAGTTTTAAAGATCTGACTTGCCTATCAAATCAGCCTTATTCTGAGGCTAAATACTCTGAATGTTTTTTTTTGCAGGGGCAATGCAGTTGTATGCTGGATCAGAATCAATTTCCCCCTGCAATGTTTGGGAAATAAAATAAGTGCACATTAACTGCTGTTCTGTTTTTTACGGCCTGCCAGAGTGACCTTTTAAACCCCTTTGAACCGAAGACAATGATGAAAAGGAGGATAATGATCTAATCCATCTACCATTAAATCAATCTTCAATTATTACAATAAAGATTGCTAGACTTCATTCAGTTACTGTCTCTGTGCATAGTCATACATTAAATGGAAAAAGTTTGAGTGTTGAAATGTTGATTCTCTGTCAGCACTGGAGTGCCAATGAGTTTTAGTTTCATTGTCCTTGCATTAACTCTGTGTGACCTTGAATTATCATTTTATGTAAGATGGTTATGACTACATTTGAGAGTAAGCTGTATTATCATTTTAAAGGATCAGCCCCCCAACCAAACTATTCCTCTGGGATGTAGAAAAGAATTCCTCCGGAAACCATCATGATTATCGGCAGTGTTGGGCTTCAGGGTTTAGTGACCATGGTCTAGAGAACAGATTTTGTGATGTTTTACTGGCAACTATAGCTGACATGTTCACAGCAAAGTGGTCTGTTACAAGCAACTGAGCAGGAATTGACTGGACTCTGTCTTTATACCCAGGTATGTAGGGGGAGGGGAGGGGGAGGAGGAGAAAGAAGAATGAGGAGGAGGAGGAGGAGGAGGAGGAGGAGGAGGAGGAGGAGGAGAAGAAGAAGAAGAAGAAGAAGAAGAAGAAGAAGAAGAAGAAGAAGAAGAAGAAGAAGAAGAAGAAAAAGAAGAAGAAAAAGAAGAAGAAGAAGAAGAAGAAGAAGAAGAAGAAGAAGAAGAAGAAGAAGAAGAAGAAGAAGAAGAAGAAGAAGAAGAGACAACATATAGAAAACAAGAATCCCACATAATGAAACATACAGTAATATGTCTACATAAATATCTCTACTATGTACCCTAAAAGAGTTAGGGGTATACTGTATAACAAAAGTCAAGATGGCAGTTTTGACCACATCCCTTCAGCTCCCACTCATTTTACATACCTCAAAACGAGTCCAGAAATGGTAGGTAAGGTTGACTTTTTTTTGACTCCCTCATGGACACCAATCAATTGGACATGAGGTTCTTAGTTCATTCCATATCTTCAGCTTACAACAATTTATTTAGTCACCACTCTAAGTTACGACAGCACTGAAAAAAGGGACACGGGACATGTGACCATTACAGCATCCTTGTGGCCACATGATCAAAATTGAGACGCCTGGCAACTGACTCATATTTATTGTGATGGCTGCATTGTCCCAGCATCATATGATCCCCCTTTGCAACCTTCTGACAAGCAAAGTCAATGGAGACCCCAAGTTCATTTAAAAACTGTGTTGCCAACTTAACAACCGCAGTGATTCAGTTCACAATTATGGCAACAAAGGTCATAAAATGGGGGGCAAAACTCACTTCACAACGGCCTTGCTTAGAAATGGAAATGTTGGACTCAGCTGCAGTCAGACGTTGAGGATTAACTGTCCATCTTAACCTTCTCTATCCCTTCGGACAAACAAAGCCCAGAATCTTTATTTCCTAAGCAGACAAGATACTTTAAAGCAAGCAAACTCAGTTCTTTGATGACTAATGAGAGATGTTTGAAGCAAACATTTGGGGATTCTTGCATGCTGACAAGATCAGCCAAGATGCTTCTGGGGATATTAGAATTACATCTGAGGGGAGAGATTGTAGCTTGAAGTTGCCATTCAACTGGATTAAAATGGAACATTCAGTTCAAATAAGCATTGTGTATAGCAAGTTCAAAAACAATATGAGAAAGTCTGGAGGAAGCAGAGCATGAAATCGCCCCCTTCCTTGGTGTCTTTCCAGTTCAAAAGTCACTTCTGGTCTTCTGCCTTTGACCCCATCCTCTTATGTCATTCTTTCATTTAATGAATCTTGAAGATTTCAGAGTCTCTTCAGAGGTAGCTCTTTGCAGACTGGCTATTAGCCAGTTTGGTTTATTGGATAAGGCATCAAAAGCTAGAAACCAGGAGATTGTGAGTTCTAGTCCCACCTTAGGTGTGAAACCAACTGAGTGACTTTGGGCTAATCACCGGGAGATTGTGAGTTCTAGTTTAATGAAAAGAAGGACTAAGGGTGAGATGATAGCAGTGTTCCAGTATCTCAGGGTCTGCCACAAAGAAGAGGGAGTCAAGCTATTCTCCAAAGCACCTGAAGGCAGGACAAGAAGCAACAGATGGAAACTAATCAAGGAGAGAAGGAACCTAGAACTAAGGAGGATTTTCCTAACAGTGAGAACAATTAACCGGTGAAATGACTTGTGAATGCTCCAATACTGGAAGTTTTTAATAAGAGATTGGACAACCATTTGTCTGAAATGGTGTAGGATTTTCTGCATGAGCAGAGGGTTGAACTAGAAGACTTCCAAGGTCCCTTTCAACTCTATTATTCTATTCTATTCTATTCTATTCTATTCTATTCTATTCTATTCTATTCTATTCTATTCTGTTCTGTTCTGTTCTGTTCTGTTCTGTTCTGTTCTGTTCTGTTCTGTTCTGTTCTGTTCCGTTCCGTTCCGTTCCATTCCGTTCTATTCTGTTCTGTTCTGTTCTGTTCCGTTCTGTTCCGTTCCGTTCCGTTCCATTCCATTCCATTCCATTCCATTCCATTCCATTCCATTCCATTCCATTCCATTCCATTCCATTCCATTCTATTCTATTCTATTCTATTCTATTCTATTCTATTCTATTCTATTCTATTCTATTCTATTCTATTCTATTCTAACCTCAGATTCCAGTTCCCCATCCTAGTCCTTAACACAGACTTCTATTAAAGAAGTCTGAAATAGTACAGGGTCTCCTGCCTGAGCGAGGGGTTGGGCTAGAAGACCTCCAAGGATCCTTCTAGCTCTATTCTGATTGATGGAAGTTCAGCTGTGCCAAATCAATGGCTGTGAATGATTCTATCTGACACTGCAGCAGGTAAATATAATTTTGTCGTTTAATCCCCTTTCAGAGCTGATGGCCGACTGCCAGATTGGGTTCAAACATGCCTGCCCAGGCATTAAAAAGTTATGACAAGAAGAACCCTGCTGAATTCCGAAAGGAATTCTTTCAGACAAGCCGTCAAAGCTGTTAACACTAACATGGCCTAAATTTAAAACAAGGATTTTATTTTATTTTTAAAGGAAGTCATCTATTCTAAGTCTGAAATTCATAGATGACTGTGCCAAACATACAATGAAGTTTTTTTTCCCCTCCCTTCTTCTTTTCCACCATTCCAGGAAACAGATCCAGACTGGATCCTGCAACATTATCCTGGGACATTTATATTTACTTTCATTTACAGACATTTAAACAAGGAATGAAGAACTGTAGTTTATTTAGAGGAAGATACCATAATTTAACTAAGCATAACTCCTTAGAATAATACTCCCCAAATTATTGTTTAATCTGCAGGTGCATTTCCTAACCCTTTCTTCTTATATTTTTTTATATATCTCGCTTTCATCAGATGTTCTTTTATATCTCCTTGAATATTTGTCCAAGGATTACCCTGTAGTTTAAGAAGGCTGGTTCTCTGCATTTTTCCTTGCAAATATCCAGTCCACGCAAGGAGCAGAATCATATGCTTGAGTGATCATGGTGGTTCATGGTGAGCTCTTTGCACATATAAAAATGGTCCCACCGGAACAACTGTTTGAAATCTGTATCTTCTAAATTCTTTTTCACAGAGGTCCTTCAGACATGCATCCAAGACCTTCTTCTTTGAAGAAAAGATTAAGGACTCAGCTGGGTGTCCCTCACCTTCTGTCTGAATAGTACAATAACCTATGATTTCATTACATTAGTAGCTTGCCTCTCGTTCGCCTAGGAAAATTATCACCACCTCCAAGCCTATTTCTATTTCCATCACTTGACAAGGGTAGAAAATGTGAATATCGTGACTGCTGTTGCTGTGGTTGGTAGTGTTATCATCCTTCCATCTTCTAAAGACACAGTTCTGAAACTTCCATATCGTATCTGTCACTCATCACTCAGTCCCACTATACTGGACATGAAAACCTACTCTTTTTTTTTTCAGAGAAAGCCATGCGGTAAACATTCTGGCCACAGGATGGGTTTTAAAAATGCCTCCTCTCTCCCGTCTTTCCATTTAATTTTACTGACTTCAGATTTGATTGTCTACCTTCCCCACCCACAAACCAATGACAGCCAATCAAAAATGCTACCTTCTGTGACAAACAGCAACGAGGCGACAAGGTAGGGAAAGAGCTGCATCGCTCCCTAAGGCTACTTCTGGCTTTCTGGTTTCCTTTGCTTTGAGCAGGAAGAAAACCAGAAAAGCTCAGCAGTTGAAGGAAGAACAGAATTCTTAGACAATAGAAGAGCACAGAGCCGTGTTTCTCATCCTTGGCAAGAGGAAGAGGGGTGGACTTCAGCTCCCATAACTGAGGTTTAATTGTGTTCAGGCTGATCAGTCTGTAGTTTCTGACAGATGGCAGTCCAGTCTTTTCTTGAAAGCTTCCAGTGATGAAGCACCCACAACATCTGAAGGCTGTCTGTCCCATTGGTTGATTGTTCTCACAGTCAGAAACTTTCTCCTTATTCCTAAGTTGAGTCTCTCCTTGATCAGTTTCCATCCATTATTCCTTGTCTGGCCTTCAGGTGCTTTGGAAAATAGGTTGACCCCCTCCTCTTTGTGACAGCCCCTCAAATATTGGAACACTGCAGTCATGTCTCCCCTGGTCCTTCTCATCACTAGTCTAGCCATTCCCAGTTCCTGCAACCGTTCTTCATATGTTTTAGCCTCCAGCTCCCTAAGCATCCTTGTCACTCTTCTCTGCACTTTTTCTAGAGTCTCATGCTGGCTGGGGAATTCTGGGGGTTGAAGTCCAAACCTCTTCCAGTTGTTGAGGTTGAGAAACATTGGCATGAAGGAAGAAAGCTGCTGCTGCTTCTCTGGATTACTCTTCTGCTTCTTTGGAAGGAGAAGAAGGAAACAACAAAAGCCGTGGGAGAATCTGTAAGGTGAAACTAATAAAAGGTGGTGTCATGGTTCCAACAGATGAAACTCTTCAAAGAACTTCGAGGCATTGTTTACCTTAAAGAATCTTTATTTGAGTATTGGAATATTGGAAGAAGGAGGAACTGCCTACTATAGAAGAGTGGACTTTGAAAGTTTCAAACCTGGCGGAAATGGCAAAGATTTCAGCATATTTGAAAGAACAAACACAACAGAGATACATTGTGGAATGGAGAAGATGGATCGAATATATTCAGAATAAATATGGGACTAAAAACTTTCATTTAGCATTTGAATAAGTATTAGTTTTATATGATGTATTATTAGTTATTCACTATTTGTTAGTAATTTAGTTATGTTTTAGGGGAGTTAAAGTGTGATAGAATTTAATGTGTTTTTTTTAGTTTGTTAGCATATTTTAGTTTAAGTTTGTAAAGTCTATACCCTGTATTCAGCTCTGGGAAGTCAGGGGGGAGGGTAAGGGGGGTAAGGGGAGGGGAGGGGGAGGGAGGGAGTTTATGTTTTTAAAAACGTATTTTAAAACTTTTCAATAAAAAAAGAAGAATCTTTATTCGAGTAGCACAGCATCGGCACATACCTAGGCGAAGCCAAAATCTGAATTCCCCTCCCCTGAGCACATAGTATCGAGCTCAATTCCCACCTTTGATTAACAGTCATAAATCACATTCTCCAATTAGTTTGAAATGCGGGCTTTCCCTCTAGCTCTCCAACCCACCATTTCTTATCACCTCTTATTTCAAAAAACCTTGATTCTCACACTGCTACAATATTGTTATGTCTAACTAACTCCCATACACATTCCTCCTTCTCCCCCCCTAGGATCATCTAATTCTAACTCTGAGAGTAAACCGTAAGAAGGAAAATGGCTGCATCTCCATACGTTGTCAAAGCAAGAACATCCAATGTTAGCAGCGTTGAGAGTGGTCTATTTCAGTATCCTAACCATTTTGCAAACCGTCGAACTGGTACTTGCAAAATCTCGAGAAGGCAGTTGAGACAAGTGAATGGGTTATTCAGCCCTAGAAAAGTAGAAAGCATGAGAAAGAGATTTGGAACAGATCTGCCTTGACTTTGTTGTCCTTGAAAAATAGCTGTGTTGGATGCCTTCTCAGACTTCTGTCAATCTATCCTATAAAGTCCTTGGTGATCTCTGAACTTGGTTGCCTTCTTGCGGAAATTGACAGGTAGTCCTTGACTTATGACCACAAATGTTAAGTGAGACATTTGTTAATTAGTTTGCCCCATGTTACAACCTTCAGGTGCTAAAGTAATAACATGGTTGTTTAGTGACACTGCCTTCCCCATTGACTTGGTTTGTCAGAAGGTCACAAAACATGATCCCATGACCCAGGACACTGTAGCCATCATAAATATGAGTCAGTTGCCATTACAGACAAGAAGGAAGAAATCTAGCTCTTCCAAAATTAGATGATGATGATAATGATAATAATAATAATAATAATAATAATAATAATAATAATAATAATAATAATAATAATAATAATAATAATAATAATAATAATAATAATAATAATAAACAACTGGTGGGATCATAAAATAGAGAAAGTCATAGAAAATGATAAAGTTAAACTGCTCTGGGACTTCAGAATTCAAACACCTGCAACATAACACCCTGGACTTAACAATTGTTGATAAGAAAGACAAAAAAGTCTAGATAGTGGACGTGGCAGTGCCTGGAGACAGCAGAATAGATGAGAAAGAACTGGAGAAGTTCTTACAAAGACCTACAAATAGAAATAGAAAGACTGTGGCAAAGGCAAGCAAGGATAGTACCAGTAGTAATAGGCGCCTTGGGTGCAATCTCAAAACAACTGGAGCACCACTTGAACATCATTCGCATTGACAAATTTGCCATTAGTCAATTGCAAAAGGCGGCCTTACTAGGAACTGCTTCCATCCTGCGACGATATCTGTAATACCATCAAACATCCACATCTGCCTATCCCAGGTCCTTGGTAAGGACTCAATAGACAAAAATGCCAAATCCAGTCTGAACCTGGCTGACTGTGTGATTAATAATAATAATAACAACAACAACAATAATAATAATAATAATAATAATAATAATAATAATAATAATAATAAAGTTGAAAGGGACCTTGGAGGTCATCTAGTCCAATCCCCCACTCAGGCAGGAAAACCTATACCAGGGGTAGGCAACCTTGGCTCTTTTATGACTTGTGGACTTCAACTCCCAGAATTCTTGAGACAACATGGCTCAGCTTGGAAACCTTTCCCTTTTCCCTCAGCTTGGCTGGCTCAGGAATTCTGGGAGTTGAAGTCCACAAGTCATAAAAGAGCCAAGGTTGCCTACCCCTGCCCTATACCATTTCAGACAAATGGCTGTCCAGTCTCTTTTTAAAAACTTCCAGTGTTGGAGCATTCGCCACTTCTGGAGGCAGGTTGTTCCACTGATTAAAGGCAGGTTGTTCTCTCCTTTCTTATTCAGAACTACAGGAAGAAACATGGAATGGAATTGGCTTTATTTTCTTTCTCCTTTCATTCCTCTAAAAAGATTAATGCTTTCTTGCAGTCATAAAAAAAGATGAAGAAGAAAAAAAACTTAACAAACCTGCAACACAGTCCCGTGTGAAAGAACATTAAAGTTGATCTGTTAATTGTGGAGATTTTTGCCTCACTGCCAAGATGTTCTTCGTGTCCTTTTTTCCCCCCTCGATTGTCTAAAAAAATCTTCAGTCTGTAGGCTGAAGACACCGCATGACTGACTAATGTCTGCAAGTGATTTAATATATACGCTACTTCCCCCCTTGCAAAAAATTAAGTTTTGCTGTCTGCCCTCTGAATTGCCCTGTCACTCAACCTGTGAATCATTTTAAACTGAGGAAACACTGTAATAAAGAATGAAGAGCATCAGCCTCCATTTGGATAGAGATGTTTATCGCTTTGCATTCCCCAGTCAAAGCTAAAATGAATTGCGTTGTAAGGGCAGGCAAGAAGCAAAGATGTGGAGAAGACTCAGCCATCTGCAGAGCAACCCAGGAAATAAATATTCAACCTACTGCCAGCTGTTTCATTTATATAATAGATCAAGCCACAGCATGCTTTTCTCTCCCTCTTGTTCAGTTCTGTTTGAAAAATATAATAATAACTGTCTTGTGCAGGGGAGGAACTGTTCTTCCGAAACACAGGCATTAGAGATTCCCATATTTTCCCTTTTAAAAAGCCAATGCAATCCTAAATTGCATGAACAGAGGGATTCAATCAAGATCACGTGAGGTACTAATACTGTATCACTCTATAAAGCCTTAGTAATAGTGAATAGTGTATAGAATGGTGAATAGAATGTGAAGGATGTGTGCATATAATATATGTTCTTATTTGTGGTTTTTACTTGTGTGTAGTGCGCACTGTGGACAGCACTTAATTTTGTTGTGAGTCACACAATGACAATGAAGATATTCTATTCTATTCTATTCTATTCTATTCTATTCTATTCTATTCTATTCTATTCTATTCTATTCTATTCTATTCTATTCTATTCTATTCTATTCTATTCTATTCTATTCTATTCTATTCTATTCTTTATCCAAGATATGAAGATCATATTCTATTCTATTCTATTCTATTCTGTTCTGTTCTATTCTATTCTATTCTATTCTATTCTATTCTATTCTATTCTATTCTATTCTATTCTATTCTATTCTATTCTATTCTATTCTATTCTATTCTATTCTATTCTATTCTATTCTACTCCACTCCACTCCACTCCACTCCCCTCTACTCTACTCTACTCTACTCTACTCTACTCTACTCTACTCTACTCTACTCTATACTCTACTCTACTCTACTCTACTCTACTCTACTCTACTCTACTCTACTCTACTCTACTCTACTCTAATCTACACTACTCTATTCTATTCAGACCACAAGTAGAATACTGCAACCAGTTTTGGTCTCCACACTATAAAAAAGATGTTGAGACTCTAGAAAAAGTGCAGAGAAGAGCAACAAAGCTGATTAGGGAGCTGGAGGCTAAAACATGTAAAGAACAGTTGCAGGAACTGGGCATGGCTAGTCTAGTGAAGAGAAGGACCAAGGGTGAAAAGACAGCAGTGTTCCAATATTTGAAGGGATGTCACAAAGAAGAGGGGGGGTGGTCAACCTATTTTCCGAAGCACCAGAAGGCCAGACAAGGAATAACAGATGGAAACTGATCAAGGAGAGATCCAACCTAGAAATAAGGAGAAATTTTCTGACTGTGAGAACAATAAACCGATGGAACAGCTTGCCTTCCGAAGTTGTGGGAGCTTCATCATTGGAAGCTTTCAAGAAGAGACTGGACTGCCATCTGTCAGAAATGGTGTTGGGTCTCCTGTTTGGGTGGAGGATTGGAGTAGATGACCTACAAGGTTCCTTCCAACTCTGTTATTCTATTCTAAACCAGGGCTAGTTTGAAAGAATGCTTCCAGCTGGGAAAATTTCAAATGATTATCAGGTCACCTGAGCCATTGCGATTGTCACAAATATATGCCAGTGCCAAGCGGCCATATTTTGATCATGTGGGGCTGTTACAATGATCTTAAGTACAAAGACTGGCTGAAAATCACTTTTTTTCAGTGTCATTGTAACTTTGAATAGTTAGTAAACAAATGGTAGTCAGTCACACCCCAGTCGACTCACACCCTGGTCAGTACCTCTTGACTCTCCTAAAATTAGGTAGGAGATACAGGAGTGTAGCCAGCCGTACCAACAGGCTGAAGAACAGCTTCTATCGATGGGCTGTCAGGCTCTTGAATGGGAAATAACTGACTTGCGAGGCCAGTGTGTTGTGCAGTTAGCTCACACAGTGTAACAAGATGGTGGGTTTGTTGTCACTGTGAGTTGTGGGGGGGGGGGCACGAAGGGAGGCTCAGCCAATTTCAGTGTATACATGGTTGTACTTTGACAATAAAGGTTCAATTCAATTCAAGAACTACTTGCAGTCTTTCACTGAAGGCTTTCAAAAACAGAACAAAAATGGAGAGCCACTTGTCTGGAATCGTATAGAGCAGGAGTCTCCAAACATGCCCCTTTTATGACTTGTAGACTTCAACTCCCAGAACCCCTCAGCCACACATGAAGCTACTCAAGGCCTCTGCACAGAAATCTTTTCAACTCATGGTTAGCACCTGCTAGGAAGTTAAGTAAGGATCCATGAAATTCAAGGGAGTTTGGAGTTAGTTCTCTTGTGGCTACATAGGGATTCTAGGCTGTTCCCTCTTTTAATTCCACCCTCAGGTTTTGCCGCTCCTTCTCCTATAGTGGTCTATCCTGTAGTAACCAATCGTCTGTTTTTTGTCTCTGTTTTCTCTTTTGAGTGGAATAAATCAGAAACTATAGGACAGGGGTCTTCAAACGTGGCCCTTTTATGACTTGTAGACTTCAACTCCCAGAATTCTGGGAGTTGAAGTCCACAAGTCATAAAAGGGCCACGTTTGAAGACCCCTGGTATAGCGTCTCCTGCTTGAGCAGGGGGCTGGGCTAGAAGACCTCCGAGGTCCTTTCCCACTTTATTATTCTAAGTTCTATGAGAGATGGCTGAGTGACCTTGGGCCAGTGACTCTCTCTCTCAGCCAACCCACTTCACAGAATTGTTGCTGTGGAAAAAATCAGAGCATTATGTACACCGCTGTTGATAAAGGTGGGAGATAAATATAGTTTTGATGGTGGTTGGTTATTTACTCCAAGTGATTTTCAGAGACCTGCAGTCTTGAAAGGGTTTTTTTTTAAAAAACAACAACAACAACAACACATTCTTGAAGCAAATAAACAAGATAGGACCCAGGGCAGGTTTAGCTGTTGGACAAGTTCTGAGTTTTATTTCAGCTGCTAATATATTTTCATAGAGCTCAACTTTGGCACTGTAAAAACATCTGTCAGCAATTCCCTCTTCAGTTCTTTAAGACGGAGTTTTCGTTGAGAAGGAAATCAGATCCTAGCGTTGACACTTTTTCTTCATTAATATGGGTGCACTAGTATCAAAGCAATTCACTTAATAATATAATCAATGTTATCCTTGCAGAAGGAAAGGCTCTTTTTCTTTTCCTTTCAAAATAATGATAATAAAAAATCCCTAGAGTTTCACTTTGGATTTAATTAATCCACTGGTAGTTTCCTGATTTTCCTGATAAAGTTTTCAAAAGAAAGACTTCCCAATTGTCCACGAGCCTTCCTTTCATCATAAAAAATCATGCATTTCCTTTTGCCTGAGGGAACTTGCAGAGCCCTGGGTGGGTCTGGAGAGGAAGTGGAAATTTCTGATAAACACATCACAGATTCACAGATGAGTTCAGCCTTTGCAAGCCACAGGAGCAGTCAAAACCAATTGCGAAAATTAGCAGACGTGATTCAGTTCAGCTCCAGGGTAGATGGGTGGATACAGCCAGAGTCTAGAGCTCTAAAGACTTCTGTATATCTGCTGGGTCATGAAAGTCATAATGTATAAGGCAGTTATTGAAAGCTCAAGAGTGAGTTTTACTAATAGGAAAGAGTATTTGTAGCTCAGGATCGATATGAAGGGGTCCTTGATGCTTCCTGAGTTTGATTGTTTTCTTGGGGATGTTTCATTACCCAACTAGGTAACATCATCAGTGCTGCAAACCTCATTCTCTTCAAGAATAGAAAGGGTGAAGGACCCCACAGAGTGAAGTTTGCAGTGAACCTATCCCCTTTTGGGCTAGCAGGAGTTGAGCAGAAGAATACCTTTGAAGGATTGAGGGAGAGAGGGATGGATGGATGGATGGACGAATGAATGGACAAGCAGAGATGAGATACTTCAAAACATTTAAGAAATGTTTAAGAGTGTCACCAGGTGATACATTCAGCTGATTCTTCTGGCTAATCCAGAAGGTAAGCAAGGTCAGCGTGTGTAGAGAGTAAGGAAGTTGGCCTTGACAGAGATAAGAAGGAACCATTATCTAGGCAAAAGGGGAGCAAGACTTCGTTGTTGTTGTTGTTTTTTTTTAATTTAGAACTACAAGATAACATTGAGAAGCAACTCGGAGAGATACCTCCCTAATTCACTGAACTGTAAGTACAATTGTAATTATAGCCCTTGTTATAACCCATCTCATTTAAAGTAGATTCTGCAACAGCTTTGTTCCTTGTAAATTCACAGGATTTTTTTTCTCACCATGTATATGTATACATCCGAACTAGACTATATTCTTTCTCTGTGTCATATATGTGCATGTATGTGGATATATCATATATGCATAATCTTTTGTCATGTTTATGTAGTATATACTGGAGGTGGGTTACCCTTTGAGAGCTGAATGCAACAGAATTTCAGTTAAATGTATGCTGATTAGTGTACATTCAAAGTAAAGTGACAATAAATCTATTCTATTCTATTCTATTCTATTCTATTCTATTCTATTCTATTCTATTCTATTCTATTCTATTCTATTCTATTCTATTCTATTCTATTCTATTCTATTCTATTCTATTCTATTCTATTCCAATCCATATTCTATTCTATTCTACTCTACTCTACTCTACTCTACTCTACTCTACTCTACTCTACTCTACTCTACTCTACTCTACTCTATTCTATTCTATTCTATTCTATTCTATTCTATTCTATTCTATTCTATTCTATTCTATTCTATTCTATTCTATTCTATTCTATTCTATTCTATTCTATTCTATTCTATTCTGTCCTAACTTGCACCCTGCATAATGCTTGGAGGGAAGACTTTTATTAGGTGCCAGCATGAAAAATGGAAGTTTCAGATTTGAGATTCTAGAAATCCCCATCAACCCTAATTGTTCTTTGGAAGGACAGATAGTGAGGCTGAAGCTTAAATATGTTGGCTACCCAGTGAGAAGAGAGGACTCATTGGAAAAGAGCCTGATGTTGGGAAAAATGGAAGGCAAAAGGAAAAGGAGATGACAAAGGATACGATGGTTAGATAGGGTCATCAACATGGTGGACATGGATTTGGGCAAACTCAGGGAAACAGTGGAGGACAGGGAGGGGCTTGGTGTGCCATCATCCATGAGGTCATGAAGAGTCAGACATGGCTTAGCAACTGAAGAACAGCAACAGGAATTTCCAGGACTATGGACTAGACCAGGAAATATCTTGGCAGAAGCCATATCCACTCATTTCTATACTGTCATGGAAAGACATATCCATGAAGTCACCAGGAACTGATCTCAGCTCAAAGGCTCTTTGATCTTGACACTTTTTCATCGTATCCATGCCAGGATCAACACCTAGCATCCTAGGTAAGCTATCGGACATCTTGCAGGATGCACCACCAAAGAGTTAGGGCTACTAAATTAATTTCCCACAATGCAGGGGGATCAGTGAGGTCGGTGGAGGTGGTGGTAAAAAAAAGGCAAGATGGTGGAAGCAGCCTTGCAGTCCAAGCGCCTTTTCCTTCTGCTAAATTGATGTTCTGTTCTTTGACCCCTATGCATTCTCATGCATTACAATTTGACTTCAGAGGAACTGAACTCAGGATGGCATCATCTATTGTATTTTAGGCATTTTTCTTTGTGTCTTGACTGGGTCCTCTATGCTCAACCTTGGGGCATCTTTCTATGCTGTGGCACAGAAGACTTTGTTCTCTTTATGTTGAAAACCCTATAGTTGTCTCTGAATGCCAAGGGCAGTGGGGTGCACACACCCTTGGAAAGTAGCCTCTCTGCATATCTTTCTTCCTTTGTCTAGCAAAAGGCACATTTGATCTTGGGGAAAAGAAGGAAAAGGGGAATCAGAAGTCTGAAATAAGCTGCAAGGCAAAGAGATTTAGTACCCCATGCTTAGCTCTCAATCACCGAAAGAACAATTTTCATGCCTTGTTATTTTTCCCTTGTATTTCTTGCTATTAGCATGGTGGGACAATTATATCCATGCCCCAGAAAAAACATCTGTTCATGGATAGTTTCATGGTCAAAAATCTCCTTAAAGCACATAAATCAGTCTGTAAGTCCTTCTTTGGAATATGTGTGTATAAACATTTCATCCTAAGTCCTTTTAGGAATATGTCTGTGTATATACAGGTTTGTTTGTTTGTTCCTGAGAAGGACTGGCCAAACAAAGAATGACTCTCCTGGATTTTAAAAAGATTGTTCCACTAGAGAATGAACCAGATGTTATTCTATTCTATTCTATTCTATTCTATTCTATTCTATTCTATTCTATTCTATTCTATTCTATTCTATTCTATTCTATTCTATTCTATTCTACTCTACTCTACTCTACTCTACTCTACTCTACTCTACTCTACTCTACTCTACTCTACTCTACTCTACTCTACTCTACTCTATTCCATTCCATAGTCTATTCTATTCTATTCTATTCTATTCTATTCTATTCTATTCTATTCTATTCTATTCTATTCTATTCTATTCTATTCTATTCTATTCTATTCTATTCTATTCTATTCTATTCTATTCTATTCTATTCTATTCTATTCTATTCTATTCTATTCTAATTTTCTCCTCTCCTCTCCTCTCCTCTCCTCTCCTCTCCTCTCCTCTCCTCTCCTCTCCTCTCCTCTCCTCTCCTCTCCTCTCCTCTCCTCTCCTCTCCTCTCCTCTTCCCTTTCACTCCACTCCACTCCACTCCACTCCACTCCACTCCACTCTATCCTACCCTACTCTACCTTACCCTATTCCTGCCTTTATTATTTTCATAAATAGCTCAAGGTGGCCAGTATACCCAACATTGCTTTATCCTCCCATTTTCCCCAGAACAACAATCCCTTAAGTGGGTTGACCTTAGAGAGAGAGAGTGACTGTCCAAAGTCACCCAGTAGCTTTCATGCCTAAGGTGGGACTAGAATTCACCACCTCCTGGTTCCTAACCTGATGCCTTAATGAGATTGTGCCTGGAACAAAGTCTCTATCTCAGAAAATTGAATTGAGACAGAGAAGTAGATTTCATAGTCTGCAGTTTTTTAAATTGCCCAACACTCAATGCCACAACTGAGCATTTGGTTTTACAGGGTCCTCCTGTAATAGACAGCCTATTCACGCTTGAATTACTCCCCCTAAAATTTGTTTTCTCCTCTTGATCTGGTGGCTCTTTCTGCTCATTCAGCTGGGTTGGACATCTGCTGTGAAGTTCTCACTTGGTGATCCTTTGGCAGGGTGTGTTACACAGGGACCTTGAGAAGGCTAGATTGGTGGTGCCATCGTCCTGAAAAATGCATTGTCTTCTCTAACTCCTTTCTGGCAAGTCTCTGGTAAAATGAGGGCCAGGAACGTAGCAGTCAAATTATAAACAGCTACTGTAAGGTCAAAGTAACATCTGCTTTAGACATCCTTCTTATTACTGCTGTGCTCATTCTCAGCTTTCTGTTGTTCCTGAAATCTCTCAAGCATTTAATAGGTAAATGCTTGAGGGACCCTCAAGCTTTAGCTGACATCTTCGTAATTTGTTTCCCATGGCAACTCATTCAGTATGCTTGACCTTGATAGTGTGGTTAATGTGGCCACTCCTGACACATTTTCTACTCAGCAGTTAGATTGCAGCAAGACAATGACAAGCACAATTTACTTACCAGCTCCATTATGCTCATTGTTTTCCCTCATTCCATTTCCTTATCCTAACCTGTCACATTATCCTAGTGTTTCTCAACACTGTCGAGTTGGAGAAGAGAGTTTGCAGTCTATAGATAGGAAAGAAACATGAGAAAGAAACTCAAAATGACCCCATCTTGATTTTGTTTAGCATAATTTGGGACAGGAAAGAATTCTGGCAGCTTTTCAAAATTCTGTTGTTGAAAGAAAAAAAAATCTTCACCAGGCTTCTGTCAAAGCCGGGAATAAACAAAATGGAGACTGCTTTGGAAAGAAGGCTGCAGTTTATTGAAGAGCAGAACCACAAGACATGTGGCTCTGGAGCAGCTGACCACATGTAGCTGGGAGTGGTGGGGTTTTATACCTTCTTGGGCTTTTGTGTTTGAGGTTCTTTCCTGTTCCTGTGGCATGAACTTTGACCTGAGCTTTTGCGCGTGTCCTTTTGGTATTCTGATGGTTGTGGGTTAATCTTGTTAGGCCCTAAAGGTCATGTCCTGCTTCTCTGTGGCTGTGGCTGATGGCTTACTTCCTATGGTGGATTTTTTTGGGTGAGGGGTTGCTGGTTTTAATTCTATCACTCTGCTATTGTTAGCTGCCAGTTTTGCTGCAAGGGATTTCATAATATTTTGTCTTGAATGGGCTTCTGCCTGGTAGCATTTGCTCATGAATGAGGCTTCAGTCTTTCTTAATGGGATGATCAAATCTGCATTTCTACAGCCTGGCCTTTGCCTAGTTTCTGCTTAGGGCTATTAAATTAAAAATAAAATTGAATAACAGAGTAGGATGGGACCTTGGAAGTCTTCTAGTCCAATAAGTTTTAATTCATGGAATTCCTGTTCTCTCTCTCTCTCTCTCTCTCTCTTTTGACTTGGCCATCCTCAAAGGTTTAACATCAATCCTGAAAGTAAAGAGAAGTTTGTTTCCGCCTCACGTTAAAGTAAACAAAATCAAGGTTGAATATTTTGAATATTTTGAATATTTTTTCTCTCTCTTGCTTTCTTTTATCTCTTATATCTCATATGCAAACACAATTTAATGTAGAGTAAAGCTTTAGTAGTTCTTTAAACTTCAGTAGGGAGAAGTAGATAAGATAACCTTTATTGTCATTTTTTTTTACTGTGGGCACAATGGCACACATTAAAAATGAAGTTTAGTTGCTTCCTCTCAAAGTGTACACATACATAACACACATTTAAACATACTATATACAACATATGTATGTATCTATACACCCTTACATATAAGTAACATATAAATATTAATCCCGGTCCATCTTGAATACATAACGGAAGGAGGAAGCTTAGAGTTCAGAAGGCTGATGCTGTAGGGAACAAAACGGTGACTGAATCTGGATATTCTGCTTCAGATACCACGGAGCCCTCTCCTCACAGAAGGTAACAAGGAAAAGAGGTTGTGAAGAGGGTGTGTAGTGTCCCAGACAATCCTGCAGACCCTGCTAGAGCAACACTTGAATGTGGGACTATCACTGTTCTCCAGAATTCAAAAAATAATTTGGGCTGATAGAACTGAGCTCATAGAATTCTTGGACAGATGAAAGACATGAGGATATAGGCAGTCCTCAACTTACAACAGTTCATAGAGTGACTCTTCAAAGTTACAACATCACTGTCTTATGGCCACTTTTCACACTTACAAATATTGCAGGATCCCATTGGTTACAGGATGACAATTCAGTAGCTTGGCAACTGGTTCATATTTATCATGGTTGCAGTGTTCCAGGGTCATTTGATCCCTTTTTGTAACATTCTGACAAGCCAAGTGAATGGGGAAGCCAGATTCACTTAACAACCATGTTACTAAACTGCAGTGATTCACTTAACAAGTGTGGCAGGAAAGGTCATAAAATGGTGCAAAATTCATTTAACAAATGTCTTGCTTAGCAACAGAAATGTTGAACTCAGTTATGGTTGTACATCAAGGACTGCCCATACTCTCTCTCTCTCTCTCTCTCTCTCTCTCTCTCTCTCTCTCTCTCTCTCTCTCTCTCTTTCTCTTTCTTTCTTTCTTTCTTTCTTTCTTTCTTTCTTTCTTTCTTTCTTTCTTTCTTTCTTTCTTTCTTTCTTTCTTTCTTTCTTTCTTTCTTTCCTTCCTTCCTTCCTTCCTTATCTTTCCTTCCTTTTCTCTTTCTTTCTTTTATTTCTTTCTCTTTCTTTCTTCCTTCCTTCCTTCTTTCCTTCCTTTCTTTTCTGTTTCTTTCTTTCCTTCTTTCCTTCCTTCTTTCCTTCCTTCCTTCCTTCCTTCCTTCCTTCCTTCCTTCCTTCCTTCCTTCCTTCCTTCCTTCCTTCCTTTCTTTCTTTCTTTCTTTCTTTCTTTCTTTCTTTCTTTCTTTCCTTTCTTCCTTCATTCCTTCCTTCTGTCCTTTCTTTCTTTCTTTCTTCTTTCCTTCTTTCTTTCTTTTCTCTTTCTTTTGTCTCTCTCTCTCTTTCTTTCTTTCTTTCTTTCTTTCTTTCTTTCTTTCTTTCTTTCTTTCTTTCTTTCTTTCTTTCGTCTCTTTTATAAATAACTCAAGATGGCAGGTTTATCTAATACAGTTTCCTCCTCCTATTTTCCTCTCAACAACAACCCTGTGAGGTGAGTTGTGCCAAGAGTGTGTGACTAGCCTAATGTCAACTACAGTAGCTAATTTCCATGCCTAAGTCAGGACTAGAACTCACAGATTTCTGTGTGATTGGTCCAAAGCCACAGCATTTATACTTAAGGTGAGACTGAACTCACCATTCTCCTGCTTTCTAGCCGGAGGCCTTAACCATTAGACCAAACTGGCTCTTCTGCTGCATATATTAGGGACATTTGATTAAATTAGTTTGAATTCAGCTCAACTGAAGATTTGGCCTTACCTTTGAGACCGCAGCCCTGTGCAATAACCGGCAAACAAAATGTAAATTTTGGCTGAAAATAAAGATCAAGAGACCTCCTGGCTTAGAATGTCAGACTTCAACTGGCTTCCTGATGAAAATGGAGGGGGATGCTTTATCAACACGAAGCAAAACACATCCTAGGCAATGCTTTCATGCAAACTTCCCCAGGTGGGGATTACAGGAGCAGAAATCCCACTTATCTGCAGTGTGTCAGGTTGAAAAAGCTGTTTTGTACTGTGCAGCTCAAGAGGCAAAAGTTTATCAGTGGCTTTCTTTCTTTCTTCTTTCTTTCTTTCTTTCTTTCTTTCTTTCTTTCTTTCTTTTTCTTTCTTTCTTTCTTTCTCTTTTTTCCTCCCTCCCTCTTCTTTCTTTCCTTCTTTCTCTTTCTTTTCTCTTTCTTTTCTCTTTCTTTTTTTCTCTCTTCTCTCTTTTGTTTCTTCTTTCTTTTTCTTTTTCTTTCTTTCTCTTTTTTCCTCCCTCCCTCCCTCTTCTTTCTTTCTTTCTTTCTTTCTTTCTTTCTTTCTTTCTTTCTTTCTTTCTTTCTTTCTTTTTCTTTCTTTCTTTCTTTCTTTCTCTTTTTTTCTCCCTCCCTCTTCTTTCTTTCCTTCTTTCTCTTTCTTTTCTCTTTCTTTTCTCTTTCTTTTTTTCTCTCTTCTCTCTTTTGTTTCTTCTTTCTTTTTCTTTTTCTTTCTTTCTCTTTTTTCCTCCCTCCCTCCCTCTTCTTTCTTTCTTTCTTTCTTTCTTTCTTTCTTTCTTTCTTTCTTTCTTTCTTTCTTTCTCTTTCTTTTTTCTTTCTTTTCTTTCTCTCTTCTCTCTTTCTTTTGTTTCTTCTTTCTTTCTCTCTCTCTTTCTTTTTTCTTTCTTTCTCTCCTTTTCTTTCTCTCTTCTCTCTTTTGTTTTTCTTTCTTTCTTTCTTTCTTTCTTTCTTTCTTTCTTTCTTTCTTTCTTTCTTTCTTTCTTTCTTTCTTTCTTTCTTTCTTTCTTTCTTTTTTCACTCCCCCAATTAAGCCACAGATCGTCTTCCAAACTTTGTTAACTGAAGGTAGAGGAAATCCTTTTCTTGTAATAAGCCAGTGTTTCTCAGCCTGGATAACTTTAAGACCTGTGGACTTCAACTCCCAGAATTCCCCAGCCAGCACAATTCCCCAGTCCACACATCTTCAGATAAACCAAGATTGAGAAATACAGTAATAGGATGTATTCCTTTATGAGCATCTGGCACTCTTTTACAACTAAGCTATGTAATACATGAAATAATATTCTCTTGCTTTAACGAGGGTGCCTATTAAACCAAATGCCTCTTCACTTGTAAAAAGAATATTTTTGAGCCCAAAACCAACACCTCCATAACAAAAATTCTGCTAACTCAGGTGTGAAGTACTGTGTTTTGATTATGACAATCTGGGTTAACTGAAGGCAGTATCCAATTTTAGCTAAGATTTAAACATGCTGCTCTTGTACAACTGTCTCCCTAAACAACAACAACAACATGGTAGAAACAAATATTTAAGTATCTGGCCAAGCTACATATCCAGGTAGATAAATATCCTTCCTTCCAGAAGGATCCCATTTTTATATATAATATACAACCCACCTTTTAAAAATAATATAATATAAATACAATGCAAAGGGTGCTTGGCTGAGGAATTCTGGGAATTGAAGTCCACAAGTCATAAAAGGGCCAAGTTTGAAGACCCCTGTTGTAAAGCTTTAAATGGTCCCCATAGAATGTCAGTCACATGTGTGAGATTTGATAACTTATCCTTAGAGGTCATCAGGAGACACTTAATCATGGGGATGGAAGGTGTGCCAAACAATCTCAAAAGGCCAAGGAGGATTTCCAATCAAATTCCCACCTCTATTTTACAAAAAGGGGGTTGGGCTTTGACTGCTGACTCATCCTCGCCATTTTCATGTTACCGATCTGCTGCCACAAGTCAGAGGGGGACAGGTTGTTCACCAAAGCACCAGAAGGAAGGACAAGAAACAGCAGTTGGAAACTGACCAAAAAGAGAAGCAATCTGGAATTAAGGAGCAACTTCCTGACAGTGAGGACAATCAACAGGTTGCCACCAGAAATTATGGGTGCTCCATCACTGGAGATTTTTAAGAAGAGACTAGACAGTCACTTGTCTGAGATGGTATAGGTTGTCCTGCTTAAGTGGGGGACTGGACTAGAAAACCTCTAAGGTCCCTTCCAGATTCCATTCCATTCCATTCCATTCCGTTCCGTTCCGTTCCGTTCTACTCTGCTCTGCTCTACTCTACTCTACTCTACTCTACTCTACTCTACTCTACTCTATTCTATTCTATTCTATTCTATTCTATTCTATTCTATTCTATTCTATTCTATTCTATTCTATTCTATTCTATTCTATTCTATTCTATTCTATTCTATTCTATTCTATTCCATTCCATTCCATTCCATTCCATTCTTAAAAGAGCACCTGAAAAAAGCTCCTTCTGAGGGATGAAAGAAGAGGATCAAGCAACATTTGGAAAAGACATTAAAAGGATTGGAGTTTTTTTGTGTTGACACAAAAAGAAATAGACATTGCAGACACAAGAGCCAATAGCATCTCAAGACTTGGTGGACAGGTCTGCCCACAGGTACCCTTTGAAGAAACTGTTAGGAAAAATGAAAAAGAGGCAAATTAGCTGAGCAAAGTACCGTATATACTTGAGTATAAGCCGAATTTTTCAGCCCACTTTTTGGGCTGAAAAATTCCACTTCGGCTTATACTCCAGTCAACAAAAAAACTTACCGAGGACTTGTGCGCGGCCGAGGCTTTGGTGCTTCCGGGATCGCGCGCACCTCTCCCAAGCCACCGCCATCCGGAGACCTGCCGAAGTTTGGGGAGGTTTGGGGAGGTGCGCGCGCACCTCCCCAAACCTCCCCAAACGTCGGCAGGTCTCCGGACCTCCGCGCCTTGCCTGCCTGCTTCTTTCCGCAGCGGAAAGAAGCAGGCAGGCAGGGCGCGGAGGAACGGAGACCTGCCGACGTTTGGGGAGGTTTGGGCGCCTCCCCAAACCTCGGCAGGTCTCCGTTCCTCCGCGCAGACCTGCCGACGTTTGGGGAGGTTTGGGCGCCTCCCCAAACCTCGGCAGGTCTCCGTTCCTCCTGCCGACCTTTGGGGAGGTTTGGGCGCCTCCCCAAACCTCGGCAGGTCTCCGTTCCTCCTGCCGACCTTTGGGGAGGTTTGGGCGCCTCCCCAAACCTCCCCAAACCTCGAGGAACGGAGACCTGCCAAGGTTTGGGGAGGTTTGGGGAGGCGCCCAAACCTCCCCAAAGGTCGGCAGGAGGAACGGAGACCTGCCGAGGTTTGGGGAGGTTTGGGGAGGCGCCCAAACCTCCCCAAAGGTCGGCAGGTCTGCGCGGAGGAACGGAGACCTGCCGAGGTTTGGGGAGGCGCCCAAACCTCCCCAAAGGTCGGCAGGAGGAACGGAGACCTGCCGAGTTTTGGGGAGGTTTGGGGAGGCGCCCAAACCTCCCCAAAGGTCGAGAGGAGGAACGGAGACCTGCCGAGGTTTGGGGAGGCGCCCAAACCTCCCCAAAGGTCGGCAGGAGGAACGGAGACCTGCCGAGGTTTGGGGAGGCGCCCAAACCTCCCCAAAGGTCGGCAGGAGGAACGGAGACCTGCCGAGGTTTGGGGAGGTTTGGGGAGGCGCCCAAACCTCCCCAAACGTCGGCAGGTCTGTGCGGAGGAACGGAGACCTGCCGAGGTTTGGGGAGGTTAGGGGAGGCGCCCAAACCTCCCCAAAGGTCGGCAGGAGGAACGGAGACCTGCCGAGGTTTGGGGAGGTTTGGGGAGGCGCCCAAACCTCCCCAAAGGTCGGCAGGAGGAACTGAGACCTGCCGAGGTTTGGGGAGGTTTGGGGAGGCGCCCAAACCTCCCCAAAGGTCGGCAGGTCTGCGCGGAGGAACGGAGACCTGCCGAGGTTTGGGGAGGCGCCCAAACCTCCCCAAAGGTCGGCAGGAGGAACGGAGACCTGCCGAGGTTTGGGGAGGTTTGGGGAGGTGCCCAAACCTCCCAAAAGGTCGGCAGGAGGAACGGAGACCTGCCGAGGTTTTGGGAGGCGCCCAAACCTCCCCAAAGGTCGGCAGGAGGAACGGAGACCTGCCGAGGTTTGGGGAGGTTTGGGGAGGCGCCCAAACCTCCCCAAACGTCGGCAGGTCTGCGCGGAGGAACGGAGACCTGCCGAGGTTTGGGGAGGTTTGGGGAGGCGCCCAAACCTCCCCAAAGGTCGGCAGGAGGAACGGAGACCTGCCGAGGTTTGGGGAGGTTTGGGGAGGCGCCCAAACCTCCCCAAAGGTCGGCAGGAGGAACGGAGACCTGCCGAGGTTTGGGGAGGTTTGGGGAGGTGCGCGCGCACCTCCCCAAACCTCCCCAAACTTCGGCAGGTCTCCGGACGGCGGCGGCTTGGGAGAGGTGCGTGCGATCCTGGAAGCACCGAAGCCTCGGCCGCGCGCAAGTCCTCGGTAAGCTCCGGGCGGTCACTTGCTTCGCGTCTCCTGAGGGAAGGGGGGGCGACTGGAGCGGGCGTGTTTCCTCGCCTGCTGGGCGCCGCGATTTGCCCGGGGAACGCGCGGGCCCCGAATGGCAGCGTGGAGCGAGGAAGCGGACAGCCAGGGCTTCCCCGAGAGCCGCGGCCACACAGGGTATTCCTGTGTATTCAGGCTTGCAAAATGGCGGATCGAGCCTCTGCTGGCGGCAGAGGCTTGCAAAACGGCGGATCAGCTTATACTCGAGTCAATAACTTTTTCCAGTTTTTGGGGGTGAAATTGGGGGTCTCGGCTTATACTCGAGTCGGCTTATACTCAAGTATATACGGTAATCTAAGGATATCAAAAAAGAAATCCAGGATTTAGACAGAAAAAATATTTAATGATACAAATGGAAAGGAGATGAATCTTGAAAGGGCTGGAGACATTGTTCACGGGTCCAGCAGCTTAATAAGACAAGAGGAAGATAAGAGATAAAGTCTTCCTGTGAGGGAGCAGAATGACAAGAAGATTATTTGTGATTTAGAGAAAAATAATCATTTTTATTTTTGTATCTGTGTACACCTGGCAGTAGAGCAGCAAATAATTGTCTTAAATGATAGAAGAGAATATTTGTAGCTCAGGGCTGAACTTTGGGGTCCCTGGAACTCTCTGAGCTTGGTAGTTTTCTTGAAGATGTTTCATTACTCTACTACAGGGGTCTTCAAACTCAGCCGTTTTGTGACTCATGGACTTCAACTCCCAGAATTCCTCAGCCATGTACCTGGCTGAGGAATTCTGAGAGTTGAAGTCCATGAGTCATAAAAGGGCGGAGTTTGAAGATCTCTGCTCTACTAGATAACATCATCAAGTGCTAGAAGGGACTGGAGCTTGCTCTCTTCTTATATATAAATGTCTGTTAGTGTTGATGAGAGGGTTCTAGGTAACTCCTTAATTGTTGTTTACTGTTAGTTTCTTTGTTTGAGTTGGTAGTTCCTTTTTGGGGGTACTGTTTACTTCTTGATTGTTGGCTTACTATTAACCTTGGTGTTATTCTCTGCTGTCAGAGCATGCACAGTCTTATTGTGCTGAGATAACTGAGGAGTAAACACAGTAAACAATGGTCTATATTAAATGATGGTTTATCTTATACTATCCACAATATCATACACCAGGAACAATATACATACACATGTTAATACAGTAGGATCCAACACACAGCAGTTACAGCAGGAAACAAAAGAGAGAGAACACATCTGCAGAACCTTCCCTTTTATACGAGGCTCTTAAAGAGATACAGACCCAGCTGGCTCTTAAAGGGACACAGACCCTGCTGAGTCATTCCCAACATTACATCATACATCTTACATTACATCAGCTGGTTAGCTTTTAAACCATTACCTTGACATCTGCTTATCTGGGTGTTGATTGGTGGTGAGAAGATGTCTTGGTCCTTTTGTTTCCATTTTGCCTTTT
The DNA here is from genome assembly GCF_964194415.1 of Vipera berus. Classification (NCBI taxonomy): domain Eukaryota; kingdom Metazoa; phylum Chordata; class Lepidosauria; order Squamata; family Viperidae; genus Vipera; species Vipera berus. The sequence goes on along the minus strand of NC_138204.1, from coordinate 209,534,929 downwards.
TGATTGTCACTTTTGATTGTTTATTTACAACATATTTTAAAATATAACGTACAAAATGCCAAACATCACTACCTCATAGTCATGCCTAACAACATGCAGAATTGTATTTCTTTGCACATGGGCAAAAATGTCCATCACCAAATATCTGACATTTATCTGTTGCTTGAAGCAAAATCAAAAGTCAGATTTTTTTTCCCCGTTACATCCAAAGCCTGCTAAATCACGGTCTTTGAAGTCAAAATTTCATTATGTAATCCCATTTATTTTCGTTCAATTTTATTTAGAAGAGGGATTTCGGTCTATCTTTTGAGAAGTGATTTTTATGCTCTCGCCAAACAATGCCCTGACGTTTTAAACATGTTAAATTTGTTCTGCTTAGCCCTCCGATTGAGCCTGGTCATCTCAAATGACCAGATGACAAAATTCATAATTGCTACCTTTGAAATGTGGCAAGTGTCAGCTTGTTAAACACAAGTCTGGTAAACATTGGGGTGATTTTTCTCCCTCCTTCTCCATTTTGCTGTTCCTCTTTGAACACTGAGGCTACCCATGTGTCAGCATTGTTGAGGATGAAACAAAACACAACAAAAGAACACAAAGTTACCTTCCATCAAATGCATCTCTGTTGCGAAGAGCCTTTTAAAAGGTGTAGAAATCAATCCACCCAGGTGAGTCTTAGTTGTCCATGAGAACTAAGTTGCTCTCTCTCTCTGGCTTTCCATATTATTAGCAGATAGGCCTGTCATTTACAGTTTGTTTGTTTCGTTGTTTTCATTTTGATAATCTCCTTGCACCAATGGGACCTGCTGTTTCCTCCTCTTGCACTGATAAGACATAAATTGCTTATCCCAGAAAGAAGAATTTCCTGGATGGTAGACAAGCCTTTCTCTAAGCTGTTTCTTTTTAAAGCTGTTGTTGCACATTTTCAAGCTAGTTTTAACAATCGGCTCCTTGCAGCAGCCGGTGACATTTTCAGGGGTAATGAAAATTCTGTGAGTTGCAAAGGAAAGATGTCTGCGGGAAGGCAAATGGTGGGTGAGGTGGAGGAAGAGATGGTCTACAGTATGCAGCAGCAGCCAAAAAAGCTAATAAAATCCTGGGTTGTATAAACAGAGGCATAGAATCGAGATCATGCGAAGTATTAGTACCGCTTTATAAAACCCTAGTTAGGCCACACCTGGAATACTACAGCCAATTTTGGTCACCATATCACAAAAAAGATGTTGAGAGTTTGGGGGGAAAAAATTCAGAGAAGAGCGACTAAGATGATTAAAGGTCTGAAGACCAAAACATATGAAGAATGGCTGCAGAACTTGGGCTTGACTAGTCTAAAGAAAAGAAGAAATAGGGGAGACATGATAGCAGTCTTCCAGTATTTGAAGGACTGCCACAAGGAAGAGGGGGTCCAGTTATTCACAAGAGCACCAGAGGGCAGGACGAGAAACAATGGTTGGAAACTCATCAAAGAGAGAAGCAACCTCCTGACAGTGAGGACAATCAACCAGTGGAACAGCTTACCCCCAGAGATGGTGGGCACTCCATCACTGGAGATTTTAAAAAAGAGACTGGACATTCACCTGTTTGAGCTGGTATAGGTTCTCCTGCTTGAGCGGGGGGCTGGACTAGAAGACCTCCAAGGTCCCTTCCAGCTCTATTCTATTCTATTCTATTCTATTCTATTCTATTCTATTCTATTCTATTCTATTCTATTCTATTCTATTCTATTCTATTCTATTCTATTCTATTCTATTCTATTCTATTCTATTCTATTCTATTCTATTCTATTCTATTCCAATCTCTATATATTCTATTCTATTCTATTCTATTCTATTCTATTCTATTCTATTCTATTCTATTCTATTCTATTCTATTCTATTCTATTCTATTCTATTCTATTCTATTCTACCTACAGGATACCACCTCATTTCTCCTGGATTAAACAAAGATCAACACTTCTTATCATATTGTGTAAATCAACTAACACACAAGTGCAATAATGTCTGGGTCACCTTAGCTTTGTATGGATGGGGCGAACTGGGCTTGTTCTTAAAAGAAGGTCCAGTCAATCTCCAGAGGAGTATTTTTGGCAATACATGGTCTTGGTAAGTGACTGAGGTCCCCATTGTCCAACTTCATCCTGCTGGATTGGACAATATCCACTTGTTGCTATTTTAAATTGTGCAGCTTCCTGATTCTGCTGCTCTTTTCAGAGAGGCCAGAGGGATGAGCACAAAGGTTTTAAAATGAAAGAATTCAGGATGAATCCGAGCATCTGTTTTTCTTTTTTTCTTTTTTTTCAAATGTAGCCCTTCTCGGAGGTGTAAATCCATCAGAGGAGGAGTAATTGGTGTGCGAAGAGCACAGTCTGTTACTATAATATCTATCACACAAAAGTTATAAGGGCAGGAAATTCCACAGGGAGCTGAGCTGAGAAAAGCAAGAAGAAGTTTGCAAAACCTTCTGCACTTCAGGCAAGGAGGCAATGTGTCTGAGCCTCACCTTCTTTTGGCTTGGAGCCTCTTGCTCACTGCCACATCTGAGCCAGCAGAAAGGAGCTTTCATCCACGGTGAATCCAGACAACGTGTTAACAACCCACTCAAGCAGAGATGCGCTTTCTTCTTTTCACTGACAGCTGCCAGAGATGAAAAGGCCAGCTCCTCCAGCAAGACACCATGTGCTGTAATGAACATTTTAAATGCATGTGTTCTAGACAGAGTCTTCCATATCCTCCCCCATGAATGAGACAAATATCTTTATGGGAAGACGTCTCCATCCAGACATCAACCAGGGTCTTCTTCCAGACAAGGATTCTGTCTGGTAAAGGTAAAGGTAAAGGTTCCCCCGCACGTGCGTGCTAGTCGTTTTCCGACTCTAGGGGCCGGTGCTCATCTCCGTTTCAAAGCCGAAGAGCCAGCGCTTGTCCGAGGACGTCTCCGTGGTCATGTGGCCGGCATGACTAGACGCCAAAGGCGCACGGAACGCTGTTACCTTCCCACCGTAGTGGTCCCTATTTTTCTACTTGCATTTTTTTTACGTGCTTTCGAACTGCTAGGTTGGCAGAAGCTGGGACGAGTAACAGGCGCTCACTCTGTTACGCGGCACTCGGGATTCGACCCGCCAAACTGCCGACCAAGATAGATGAGATATCACAACTTCAGTGATTGCTTCCCAATTGTCTTTAATTGTTGGCAGGGATCAAAGCTATAATGCTGGTGGCCATAGCATGGCTGGGAGCAGATTTCTCAAAAAGTGAGCGCATTCTTCATTCTGGGGGAAAAAAACCCCACATTATTCTAAATACATTCTGGGGGTACATTCTTTAGTTCAAACTCTTTCACCTCATCCTTCCATTCTAGGCAACAATGAATGATAGGCATCCTGGTGGCTTCAGTGATTTTCTTAATTATCCACTGGACAGAGGGTCTTCAAAACCAGGAAGAAGAGAGGGTCAATCTATTTTCCAAAGCACCAGAAGACAAGACAAGAAGCAATGGATTCTATTCTAACTGCCTCATTTAGCAATTGTTCGCAGTTATGTGAAAAGTAGCTTTGTAACCAACTCTCCCACTTCTGTTAAGTCTGTAAAGGAAAGGAAAACGGAAGTCAAATCTTAAGCACAAAGGATTCACTTAGCAACCACTTCGCTTAATAACTCAGTTGCTCCAACTGTGGTCAATAACAAGCACTACTTGCATTGATAACCGAGGCTTTGCAGGACTGAGAAACAGAATTATGCAGCCTTGGGTCTTTTCAGATCATGAACAATTATTTCATTTTTTTTTCTGGAACAATAGCATTCCATACAGGTATCAGAGTTGGAAGGGATCCTGGAGGTCTTCTAGTCCAACCCCCTGCTCAGCTGTGTTTTTTTTTCTTTTTTGTTTTTTAGAAGTGTTTTGTACGAACTCCTAGAATCACTCTTTCTGATTTCTTGAAGACTTTCATCCTTCCAGACACAGCCACAATATAATTTTAAGAGTATTTATTGATTTGTGTGATTGTGTGAGTATGTGTGGGTGTGTTAAAGGAGAGACAAAGAAACTGGTGAAGCAAGATTACAAGCTGTTCTTGCTTAGTTTTCCCTGGGTAGCTGTTACCAAGAAGAATGATGAGAAGAGCAAAGTAAGAAAGAAAAATAGCTACCTTATTTATTTCAGGGACCTATTGCGGATGGCCTATTCCAAGCCATAAAAGCTGGAGAGTCAGATCAGTTTCTGAGCATTAAAATGGGAGGTTTTTTTCATTGTAATTAAGGTTATGAAGGGGTTGAACAAGATCATCCATTGTTACTGTCAACACTGCTAACATTGGATGTTTTTGCTATGACAACAAATGGAGATGCTACCATTTTCTTCTTATGTTTTACTCTTATAGTTAGAGTTAGATGATGCTGGGGAGAGGAATGTGCATGAGAGTTTAGCTAGACATAACAACACTGAACCTAGTGTGAGAACCAAGGTTATTGAAATAAGAGATGATAAGAATTGGCGGGCTGGAGAACTGGAGGGGAAGCCTGCATTTCAAACTAATTGAAGAATATGATTTATGACTGTCACCTGGAGGAGGGAATTGTGCTTCAACACTATGTGCCCAGGGGTGGGGAACTCAGTTTTTGGCTTTGACTATGTTAGTGCGGATGCTATGCTACTCAAATAAAGATTCTTTAACATAAACTCTTTGAAGAGTTCCATCTGTCGGAACCATGACAGTTACATGGATTCATAACAGGAAAGAAACTGTTGAATATTAAATGATTTGGATATTCACCATGAATACCATTCCTGATATTTTAAGAGCATAACTATCCCCTCCCCTCCCTACACTTTTCCACTCTCTGGAATTGCATTTTATTTCCCAGATGGGGATAGAATTTATTTGTGGAAGCTGTAATACACGGTGCAGATATCCACATTTTGAAAACAGTTGCCTAGCTCATTAGTTTCTAGGGTGCTTAAAATGTCTGCTTCTATGTTCACTGAAGCAGTTACACCTGGTGCTATCAATAGACAGGCCTGGCCTTGCATTGGGCCTTCAGCACACGCTAGGTATACTCTTCAAGTTCCATGGGGTTCAAGGAAGCCTCTGTTCCCTCCTTTATATACAGTACCTTGGTACTCAACTACTTTGAAACTCATCAAATTTGGTACTGTGGGAAGTCAGGCCCTCCCCCCTCCCCCCCCCAGAGGAGGAAATATTTAAAAGGGCAGAATATTATATTTCCCCAAAGGAAAAATGGAGCAGTTCTTTTAAAAAGACAGAAACCAGCCCCCAGAGTTTATCAGCATGAATGTATCTTCATTCTGCTTCGTGGGCTCGTCTGACGCCTCCTTCAACGAGAAAGACCAAACTGGTTGCATGAGAAAAAACATTACCTCAGAAAAGCACAATTACAGAAAAATAAGTAAATAAAATATCCCAACTTCCACCCTTCCCTACAAACATGGGCATGCTGAGGAGATATATATAGCAAGCCAAAAAATGTACACAAATATGAGCTGCCACTGCTGTGGCTACTGCCTGTTGATGGCCTTGGGCTAGGCTGAAACAGGGAATAAGATTTGTCCCGTGTCTGGGACTAAGCAAGTGTATTCCGAATGCTTAACAAACATTTAACATACACACACACACACACACACACACACACACACACACACACACACAAGGAACGCGGTGGCTCAGTGGGTTAGGACGCTGAGCTTGTCGATCAGAAGGTCAGCAGTTTGGTGGGACCACTACGGTGGGAAGGTAACAGCGTTCCGTGCGCCTTTGGCGTCTAGTCATGCCAGCCACATGACCACGGAGACGTCCTCGGACAAGCGCTGGCTCTTCGGCTTTGAAATGGAGATGAGCACCGGCCCCTAGAGTCGGAAGCGACTAGCACGCATGTGTGGGGGAACCTTTACCTTTACCTTTTTATACACACATACATATACATATACATATATACATACACATACACATACACACACACACACATTATATGTATATGTATATGTATATGTATATGTATATGTATATGTATATGTATATGTATATGTATATGTATATGTATATGTATATGTATATGTATATGTATATGTATATGTATATGAATATGTATATGTATATGTATATGTATATGTATATGTATATAAAGTTTTTAAACAACCCCAATCATCTACTGAACTAGCCGGTAGTGTTTTAGTGAATCCCCATTTGCCGGAAGAACTGAAGGAAAAAACTCTGTCAGCTCTTTTGTTTCCAGCTCCTTATTAAAGACAACAAGAAAAGAAGGAGACGTTAGGCCTTGTTTCTACTGAAATAACATTTTTATAGGCATTTCTCATGAGATCAGCTTTTCTCCAGAATGCACACATTACGGAAATGCTGTTAGACCTTTAGCCAAAGTGCCACTAATGAGCATTGCTAAAATATTAAAGAACAAGAGACTATTTCTCTCTTTTTATACCCCTGCCTTCTCCCCCCCCATTTTTTTTTGTTCATCAAAACGAGTACAGATCTCTTTTGAGATGAGATGGAAAATAATATTAAAGGGGAAATTTTAAGCCTCTCTTCTTGTCTCTTGCCTGGACAGATTTTGGAGAACAAGAGAAAGAGGGAAACATACTAGCTGAGTTGAATCCTGGCTAAAGGGTATCTGGGGTGGGGAAAGCAATGCAAATGCTTCCATTTTTGTTATTTTGATTTTTTTACTGGTTGTGTGCTGGGGGAAGAAGGAAGCTAAAGTAAACAGGAAAACGTGCAGCAAACAAACTTAAGGGGGGGGGGAAGAGATAAATGCCTCACAAGTGGGATTTCTTAGGGAAACATTTATTTTCCAGTCCTTTAAACCGGAATTTTGAAACTCAAAAGAGAAGAATATTAGGTCAAGGCCTCATTTTTAGGGCTGCATTTGATAACTAAATCTGAATCTAAACTGATTAGGTAACAAGATAACAGTTGGAAGAGACCTTGGAGGTATTCTAGTATAAACCCCTGCTTAGAGAAAATGTGGGAGAAACACCTACAATGGTAGGGAAACTTTCTAGCAAGCAGCATCCTGTAATGTATTGGGATTTACTTGAACTGTTTTCATGTGTCTTTTAAATGCTGCTTAAGGTTGCTCCATTGGTGTGTCTGTATTGTTATGTATCCAGCTGAAGAGAACACATACCCACTTCCATTGCAGTCACCACCAGGGGGCGATGAACTGTAACTGTTTTGGCGGGAACACAGTTTTGGCGGGAAACAGAGGTTCAAACCGATTGGCTGGCTGCTCACCTGGCCAGGTATAAAAGGAGGGCAGGTAAACCCTATTTCCCAGTACAGTCACTTCTACCAATAAAGAGCTGTTATGCTGTACTCATCGGCCTGGCGTCTTCCCTGCGCTCCAGAACCCACAATTTATTTATTTTTATTTTAATTCCATTTATATCCTGCCCTTCTCCGAAGACTCAGGGCGGCTTACAAGCTTAGCAGTAGCCTTCATTCTATGTATATGCCTGCTTTTAGGGCTTTCACACACACCCCAAGCGGCATTATTACAAAGTCAGCTTAATTGCCCCCAACAATCTGGGTCCTCATTTTACCTACCTCGGAAGGATGGAAGGCTGAGTCAACCTTGAGCCTGGTGGGACTCGAACCTGCACTAATTGCAGGCAGCTGGTGTTACTTAAGGAGGCATTAGCCCACTGCTCCACCAAGGCTCACAATACAACATGTGTTATGGTCACTAACTTGACAGACAAGCTGTCTCCAAGAAGATCATTGGAGGATTTGGGGTGGGAATTGGTTCTTTTAAACCTATTGGATGCCGCCTAGTGGCCAACCGTATAAGTAGCTGCGCAGAAGCCTCTGTTTCAGTTCTGTTCCTGTTTGCCTCAATAAAGCAATGTTCCTGTTTGCAACTTCTCGTCTCGCTTACTGCCTCCAAGGAACTCACTACACAACACACCCCATACTGTTGTCTCTATTGCCTTCCTCTTTAATAGAGATAGCAGGCATCTGTGTTGAAGGCCAAAGCAAAACTAAGAAAATACAATAAATGCAGACATGAAAAATGCCCAGTTGGGCCCGGATACTGCGTTTGGTCATGCAAGAAGGTGCTTATTGACCAGAAAATCAGACCCTGGGAGGAGGAGGAGGAGGAGGAGGAGGAGGAGGAGGAGGAGGAGGAGGAGAGTTTGAGAACGGTTGATGTGTGCCATATCTTTTTCTGTAGAGGGAGAAGTAAAGATATATTTCCTCCCCTCATAATGTTATTATGGATCCAAGGACAGGGCAATTAGGGATCAGAACTCAAAAATGAAAGAAGCCAGGGTAGGAGGAAATCCTTCAAGGTTCCAGAAACAAGTTAATTTTTATAACCTGCCTCTGCTTCACTTCCTCCGCTGGCCTCTAATTTGAAACTTATCGTTAAGAATTCCAAACAGTAGAAGAAGAGGAGAATATTTAGCTTTTGGTCATCGATTAGCCCGTGGAGGATTCATCTGCCCGAAGTTAATAAGTTTTCTCCAGGTGGAATTATTTATATTTCGTTGACTGATCTGTTCTCTAGAGCTATAAATTGCCTCCCGTTTTACTAAATTAGACCAAGAAAAAAGTCCACTTCTCTGATAACCCTTCCAGGTTTCTAAAAACTGGAGGAACTGATGCCAATCAAACTGAGAGAAGCAGATCAGGGTGAATATTTCAAAGATGGAGAATCCCAAACATAAGCTCTGGGACTTCTTGGATGGCATAGGAATCAGCGTAGGAATGATGTCAATTGGTCAATGGAAAAAAAAGTCAAGTCTAAAGAAAGGGTCATCATTCAAATCCTTCTCAAGACAGATTTTCCTAAGATCCAAAGAAGCTCTTGCTTCTTCTCTGAGTCCAGCGGAATAATAAAAATTGAAAGAAGGAAGCATCTAGAGAAGGATTTTTGTGATCTAACTGTAGAGCCAAGATTTTTTCCCCATGCACACAATCTAAAAAAAAAAGGAGGGGAAAGGAAAGATGGAAAATACCTGAGACCAAGAAGTAAGAAATGCATTACCAGAAAAGTTAAAAAGTTGGGATTCGATGAACATTATTACCTGAAAAAAATTGACAAGTTTTTTTTTCCATAAGGTGGTAAGATGATGATATTAATGATGATGATGATGATGATGATGATGATGATGATGATGATGATGATGATGATAGAGTTGGAAGGGACCTTGGAGGTCTTCTAGTCCAACCCCCAGCTCAGGCAGGAAACCCTATACCATTTCAGACAAATGATTGTCCAGACTCTTCTTAAAAACTTCCAGTGTTGGAGCATTCACAACTTCCAGCACACCTTCCTCTTCCTATCTTCCCTACAACAACAACCCTGTGAGGTGGGTTGAGGGACTGGCCCAAAGTCACCCAGCTGACTTTCATGCCTGAGGTGGGATTAGAAGTCCCAGTCTCCTGTTTTCTAGCCTGGTGCATTAACCACTAGACCAAACTTACTGAATTGGAGAGAGGATTCATATTTCTGCCAAATATGAGGGAGCAACAGAAAGTTCCAATGTTTCACAGAAGGAAGAAGATATCCACAATTCTGGAAACTCTGCTCAGTGGCTACCAAATAAATCATGCCCCTACTTTCTACTGGTGGGCTTAAGAAGCAGAGGCCAAAGGAACAGAGCGGGGAATAACAGCCAAGGGTGCTGTTAACTTCAATGTTTATTTATTATATTTTTAAATCTTCCAGTGTCTATAGCATTCCCTGGCTGTCATATTGGGAATTGAATTCACAAAGCAGAAGATCAATGAAACCACAAATCAGCACACAGGAAAGTGAAACACACAGCATGAAATGGTAAAAAAATAAAATCTAAAGAAAAGTATCGAGAGATAAAAAGGGGTTGGTGAAATGATAAGGAAAAGGGAAACAACAAAAAATAGCCTTGATTCTAACTGACCATAATGTGAAGGGAAGAAATATGTGGCAGGGAATCACCAATGAAGAGAGCATCCAGATGTTTGGGAACTGACTTAATTACACCTGGGAGCTTAATTGGAAGCCCAGGAGGAAGAGGAAAAAGATTATTTGAGTCCACAGGTTGAAAGGTGAATGAGTATTTTGTTGAATATGTTTCAGACATTATGAGAATTTGACAAAGTTTGGGGAAATATGAAAAGATTAAAACCAAAAACGTCTCTGAGCAACTTGAAGTTGCATTGTGTCTGGCAAAAGGAATATGTGGAATCCCATGGTACTAACTCAACAGTTGACATCCATAGTAGATGCTTAGGTACAAATTATAAAGAACGGTTGCTGGAATTGGGTATGTCTAGTTTAATGAAGAGAAGGACTAGGGGTGACAGGATAGCAGCCTTCCAATATCTCAGGGGCTGCCCCAAAGAAGAGGGAGTCAAGCTATTCAATTAATCGGTGGAACAACTTGCCCCCAGAAGTTGTGAATGCTCCAACACTGAAAGTTCTTAAGAAGAGATTGGACAAACAATTGTCTGAAATGGTACGGGGTTTCCTGAGTGAACAGGGGGTTGGACTAGAAGACCTCCAAGGTCCCTTCCAATTTTGTTATTCTATTCTATTTAAAAGTTATGGCAATCCAACCAAGAAATCAGTCGTTTCCAGTGACCCAAATCATTTTGACACAGGTTGGGTTATTCTCAATTTCACTTGGGAGTTTGTGATCCAAGCACTGGGGACAGGCCAGTGGTGGGATTCAGCCAGTTTGTGCCACTTCGGCAGAACCAGTAGCTAATTGTTTGTTGCCCAGGCCCAGAATGAAGTGGGCAACAAACAACTCCGAGAACCGGTTGTTCACATATTTGAATCCCACCACTGGGACAGACACACAAGCAAGTTAATTACTTTGGGCAGCCAACTTCCTTGTATCTGGATGTTAAAGCCAGCTCCCAAGGGTGGGATGAACATTTTGAAGCGTGTTTTTGCTTGCTGCAGACTTCACAATTCTCTCCAGAGGACAAATTTGGCTCTCTTGCAGATGTGAATCTCATTAGAAAGCTATTCGGAGCTTCTTCTTCATGTCACTTGAAGGCATTAAAAAAAATAATAATTCCAAAACAAAATGGACTGGACAGGTGACGTCTTCTCAAGCACAAATCTCCCGGGTACCATCTTTCTTTAGTTTAATTAGCAGGTACAAGCACCAAGTAAGCATGAAAAGTACAATCCATGTTATCTTGATTTTAATTGATGCGTACAATAAATTATGAGTTTGTCTAATTACAGCTGCTTTGCTGCCAAGGTTGGGAGGTGGGGAATGACAACATGGTTCCCAAAATAAACCATGAAAGGATGAGGTGCTTCCTTTTAAAAAAATATATTTATATTGTCTCTTGTCAATACCTTGAAATGAAGCTGAAGATTTGAGGAGTTGAAATAATGAGCAAGCTTCCAGGTAGAAGAACTGAGATATAGTTTAGTCGCAACGTATAACAGACAGGATGGTCTCCAAAAACAACTGATTACAAGAGCTGTTGGGTTTCTCCAGAACTTGGATCAGTTCACAGGTCACTCCTGTCAGCAACTTCAAGAACCAAACATAGTTCTTCCAGGGATCTCACCGAAGCTGCAGAAAGAAAAACTGTAAGATCTCGATTTTCTCTTTTTTTCTTTCTTTACTTCCTGTTTTACCACTGCAGGTGTTCACAGGAGAGGAGTGGGAATACGACGTTCTGGCTCTTCTGGCAAGTCATTCCAACGATTAATTGTTCTCACTGTCAGGAAATTTCTCCTTAATTCCAGGTTGCTTCTCTCCTTGATTAGTTTCCATCCATTGATTCTTGTCCTGCCCTCTGGTGCTTTGCTAATTAAATTGACCCCCTCCTCTTTGTGGCAGCCCTTCAAATACTGGAATACTGCTATCATGTCCCCCCCCCATTCCTTCTTTTATCTAGACTGGCCATACCCAATTCCTGCAACTGTTCTTCATATGTTTTAATCTCCAGGCCTTTAATCACCTGAGTTGCCTTTCTCTGCACTTTTCCCAAAGTCTCAACATCTTTTAAGATGTTTCTTTTAAAGCCTATCTATCTAACCTCTTCCTTATTTCTTCCTGACCACCGGGATCAAAACCGATGTTCTGTTGATTTCAGCTTCTGGTTGGTTCAGCTTTTTCACTATCTTTTTCTATACTTCATCAGTCTTGCCTTCTTCCCAAGCTCTGGTGGGACTGTGCTCTCCAGCAAGTGAAGGCTTGTCCCAATCCTGCTGGGATTTGTACTTCTGAACTTGGTGCAGTGTTTAAAATAACACGGATAGCTGTTCAGCAGCAATAAAAATGGCTTGGCTGGTATCAAAATGATGTAGAAAGAATAGATTCGATGATAAATAAAGGAGAAATGGAGAAAAAAACCCTATGTACCGGTAATTTTGTTTCTGTTCTGTAAGTGAAGACTATAATTACCTTTGCAAAACCATATAGATAAGGGCATTTTTTAAAAACAAAATAAATAAATAACAAGTGAGACTCTGCAATCTGACACAGCGTGACTATTGCCTTTCTGAGAAATTAGCTAACCAACCCACATTGAGAGCTATTAACTATTATTTCTGATAAAGGTCAGGAGAAACAGCATAATCATCTCAGACGTTTGAGAGCTCTGCGTGTTGAAAATTCTGACTATTTGTTATTCTTCCCCATGAGATGTTTTTTAAAAAGAGGGATGGAAATGAGGGAGGAGGAGGAGGAGGGGGAGGAGATGGAGGGATAGAAGGAAGGAAGGAAGGAAGGAAGGAAGGAAGGAAGGAAGGAAGGAAGGAAGGAAGGAAGGAAGGAAGGAAGGAAGGAAGGAAGGAGAGAGAGATGCATGGGAGGGTAGGGGAAGGAAGGAAGGAAGGAAGGAAGGAAGGAAGGAAGGAAGGAAGGAAGGAAGGAAGGAAGGAAGGAGAGAGAGATGCATGGGAGGGTAGGGGAAGGAAGGAAGGAAGGAAGGAAGGAAGGAAGGAAGGAAGGAAGGAAGGAAGGAAGGAAGGAAGGAAGGAAAGAAGGAAGGAAGGAAGGAAGGAAGGAAGGAAGGAAGGAAGGAAGGAAGGAAGGAAAGAAAGAAGGAAGGAAGGAAGGAAGGAAGGAAGGATGGAAGGAAGGAAGGAATGATGGAAGGAAGGAAGGATGGAAGGAAGGAAGGAAGGAAGGAAGGAAGGAAAGAAGGAAGGAAGGAAGGATGGAAGGAAGGAAGAAAGGAAGGAAGGAAGGAAGGAAGGAAGGAAGGAAGGAAAAAACAAAGAAAGAAGGAAGGAAGGAAGGAAGGAAGGAAGGAAGGAAGGAAGGAAGGATGAAAGGAAGGAAAGAAGGAAGGAAGGAAAGAAAGAAGGAAGGAAGGAAGGAAGGAAGGAAGGAAGGAAGGAAGGAAGGAAGGAAGGAAGGAAGGAAGGAAAGGTATAGGTCAGCGATGGCGAACCTTTTAGAGACTGAGTGGCCAAAAACCACTCTGGCCCACCCCCCGCCCCACTCTCTGGCCTGCCTGCCCCACCCCACCCCACCCCCCATCCCCACTCCCATCCCGCCCACCCGCGGGGCCACCCGCCGCCTCCACGGGCCACCACAGCAGATTGCCCGGGCGTGTGATGGGGCGTAAGAGCGGAGTCTTGTCCCTGCTGCCCAGCTGCCATGTGCTTGGCTACGCTGCTCTGTGCAGGCCACACCTAGGGGTGACTGTCCTGCGGGGTGGGCTGATGAGGAGGGGGCAAAAGGGGAGGTGGGGCTGGAGCAACGGCACGAGTGCCCACAGAGAGGGCTCTGAGTGCCGCCTCTGGCACACGTGCCATAGGTTCGCCACCACTGGTATAGGTAGTCCTTGATGTGCAACCACAACTGAGCTTACCATTTCCGTTGATGAGCGAGACATTTGTTAAATGAATTTTGTCCCATTTTGTAACCTTTCTTGGAGGAGGGAGGGAGGGAGGGCGGGAGGAGAGAAGGAATATCACTGTTCTATGGCCCTTGGGTGACAATGATAATGATGGGTGCAAGTACTAGGCAATTGAAGCTACACACCCTTTTAGCCTTCACTGCACACTGCACAAATGAGTACAGCTGTTTGAGGGTTCGGAAGCTCAGTTGCATGAACCATTTTCGGACTGATGACCCCCTTGCCCTTGGATGCTCCTCAATCTAGTCAATTAGGGAAAAAACAAAACAAAACAAAACAAGGAAGACTTCATGTCCTTCTTGGCTTCCATACAGATGCAACATGTTAACTGTGAGTTGGGTGGGTGGGGAGGCTTCTGATTATTTTAGATAGAGAATTTGCCAGGGGTTAAACGGTTTGGCTTTTGCTTTCTAAAGTTGTAAAAGAGATGTTTCCTCCCTCCCTCTCTCTCTCTCTCTCTCTCTCTCTCTTTCTTTCTTTCTTTCTTTCTTTCTTTCTTTCTTTCTTTCTTTCTTTCTTTCTTTCTTCCTTCCTTCCTTCCTTCCTTCCTTCCTTCCTTCCTTCCTTTCTTTCTTTCTTTCTTTCTTTCTTTTTCTTTCTTTCCTTCTTTCTTTTTCCTTCTTTCCTTCTTTCTTTCCTTCCCTCCTTCTTTCTTTCTTTGTTTATTTATTTAAATATTTATTTTTCTTTCTTTCCTTCTTTCTTTTTCCTTCCTTCTTTCTTTCTTTCTTTCTTTCCTTCCCTCCTTCTTTCTTTCTTTCTTTCTTTCCTTCCTTCCTTCCTCCCTTTCTTTCTTTTTTCTTTCTTTCTTTTTTCCTTCCTCTTCTTTCTCTTTCTTTCTTTCTTTCTTTCTTTCTTTCTTTCTTTCTTTCTTTCTTCTTTCTTTCTTTCTTTTTTCCTCCCTCTCTCTTCTTCCTTCCTTCCTTCCTTCCTTCCTTCCTTCCTTCCTTCCTTCCTTCCTTTCTTTCTTTCTTTCTTTCTTTCTTTCTTTCTTCCTTTCTTTCTTTCTTATTGGATCATTATACAAAACATTGTATTTCTCTTCTGTAAAATTTCAGTCCCTTCAAAAGATCACTCTTTGGGTCATTTCTATCCTGTTTATGAAGATATTCAGGGTTTTTTTTTCCTCAGTTCATATTCAAAATATGAACCAAATGAAAATCTCACTGAGGATGAGATCATGATCACTTGAGCAATTCTGATGATTCTGCGATGGCTTGTTGGCTAGAAAGTCCCCAAATCCCTGCTACTTAATGCCTTTGACTCTTCTCAATTTCTTCTCAATTTATCAGAAGAAATCAGCTTTGACACTGCTAATACTACATGGGCAGTCAGTTGAATTGATCTGTAAGAAATTCCACTGCCGTGAAAGCTAAATCATTCTCTTTCAGTATGAATCCTCAAAGACCCATATAATTTACTTAATACAAGTTGTAAATACTTCATGTGGTTGGATCTGGTTCTTGGCTACTTAATGGAAATGTCCATGTAGTTTTCTTGGCTGTAATACAAAAATGAGTTGCTATTTCTTTCTTACAGAAGGTGATTTTTTTTTACTTATCATACAATATAGAATATTGAATAACAGAATTGGAAGGGGTCTTGGAGGTCCTCTAGTCCAACCCGCTGCTCAAGCAGGAGACCCTCTACCATTTCAGTCAAATGCCTGTCCAGTTTCTTCTTGAAAGCCTCCAGTGACAGAGCAGCCACAACCTTTGGTGGATTGTTTTCACCTTTAGCAAATTTCTCCTTAGTTCTAGGTTGCTTCTCCCCTTGATTAGTTTCCATCTATTGTTTCTTGTCCTGCCTTCAGGTGCTTTGGAAAATAGGTTGATCTCCTCTTCTTTGTGGCAATCCCTGAGATATTGGAACACTGCTATTATATCAGCTTCTTTTCATTGAGATAGACATTACCCAGTTTCTGCAACAGTTCTTCATATGTTTTAGCCTTCAGCCCCCTAATCTTTTTTGTTGCTCTTCTCTGCATTTCTAGAGTCTCAACTTCTTTTTTATATTGTGGTGACCAGAACTGGATGCAGTATTCCACATGTGGACTTACTAAGTCTTTTTAAAGTGGTACTAATACTTTACATGGTCTTGATTCTATCCCCCTATTGATGTTGAAGCTGGGATTCCCATGTGGTTTCTCTCCTCCACTTCTGAAAATCAGCCAAGGTTGACTTGAGGCTTTCTATAAGACTTGCCATAAGACCAGTGGTGGGATTCAGCCGGTTCGCACCAGTTTGGGAGAACCAGTAGCTAAATGTTGTTGAGTTTGGAGAACCGGCTGAATCCATGTTGCTTCTGGAAGTCAGTTCTAGGCCTGGGAGGCCTGGGGGAGGCCTCCCAGGCCTAGCATGGCCCACAGGAAGTGAGTGTATGTGACTTCTGGAAGCCCGTTCTGGACCTCAGAGGCCTGGAGTAGGCGTCCCAGGTCTAGAACAACCCACAGAAAGTGCATGGATGTCACTAGAAAGAGTACAGAGAAGAGCAACAAAGATGATTAGGGGACTGGAGGCTAAAACATATAAGGAACGGCTGCTGGAATTGGGTATGTCTAGTTTAATGACGCGGTGGCTCAGTGGGTTAGGACGCTGAGCTTGTCGATCAGAAGGTCGGCAATTTGGCAGGTCAAATCCCGAGTGTTGCATAACAGAGTGAGCGCCTGTTACTCATCCCAGCTTCTGCCAACCTAGTAGTTCAAAAGCACGTAAAAATGCAAGTAGAAAAATAGGGACCACTACGGTGGGAAGATAACAGCGTTCCGTGCCCCTTTGGCATCAAGTCATGCCGGCCACATGACCACAGAGATGTCCTTGGGCAAGCGCTGGCTCTTTGGCTTTGAAACGGAGATGAGCACCGGCCCCTAGAGTTGGGAACGACTAGCACGCATGTGCGGGGGAACCTTTACCTTTACCTAGTTTAATGAAGAGAAGGGCGAGGGGGACATGATAGCAGTGTTCCAATATCTCAGGGGCTGCCACAAAGAAGAGGGAGGCAAGCTATTCTGCAAAGCAGCTAAAGGCAGGAGAAGGAGAAATGGATGGTAAATAATCAAGGAGAGAAGCAACCTGGAACTAAGGAGAAACTTCCTGACAATTAGAACAATTAACCAGTGGAACATCCTGCCTCCAGAAGCAGTGAATGCTCCAACACTGGTAGTTTTTAAGAAGAGACTGGACAGCCATCTGTCTGAAATGGTATAGGTTTTCCTGCCTGAGCAGGGGGTTAGACTAGATGACCTCCAAGCTCCCTTCCAACTTTATTGTTGTTGTTGTTGTTGTTGTTGTTGTTGTTGTTACTTCTGGAAGTATGTTCTAGGCCTCAGAGGCCAAGGCTTGCATCCATACATAGAACTGATTGTTCAGCTATTTGAATCCCACCACTGCAATAGACCTACTTTGAAATACACTAAGCTAGTTTAACAACTTATTATATTTTTTAAAAAAAGAAATAGTTCCCTTCTCCAAAAAAGTGTATATTTCTTGTTGAGAAGGCCAGGCAACAAAACAGAATAAAATCAGCTGTTCCAGATACAGAAACTAGAATGCAACAAACATATTTACAAATTAATGAACAGTCTCCAAGAACGCAACATAGCGCCAACATCTATCAGACATGCATTAATAAAACAGTATTTGGGAAATGGGTGATTTGGGGCTTATTAATTGTTATGAATGTGTTTTTCAAAAGGTTTAATTAGCTTCCAAAGTTTACTTATTCACACTATAAAAAAAGAAAACAAAATAAATTAAAGTACACATACCAGTTGATTTATAAAGGGAAATGCACCAGAAAATTATAAATATAGATGAGGTCAATTAATTGCATCATTTGTGTAAAAAATGATGTGCTTTTTTTCTTTCTTTCCTAGGGGATGTATTTATGTATTATTTCATGCCCTCTCTGTCCAAAATGCCCCTTTGATATACTTTTCTGTCAGTCATACGATGGATTAATTTTCCTAAAGTTTGTAGGATAGCCTGTTAGGAAGCAGTGAAGAAGTTTCCATGTGACAGAGTGCAAGGAATCTTTTTTCCATTTCCAGCTAGATTAGATTTCCATTATCGCCAGATGTTTTGAAGGAGGAGTTGACAACCTTCCTATTTTCGGAGGCCCAATCGAATAAAGCACCTCAATCCTAGGCCCAGTGCGTCTCATAACAAAGAGAAAGAGTGAGCAAAGGTTTCAAACATCAGCTTATATTCCACATCCTCCTGTTATTGGAAGTAACTCCAATTAGTTCAGCTGCTATTCAGACATTGGACAGGATTCCTGGCAACTAAGAGCTAATGAACCTGTAGAATTAAATATTTATACTCTAGGGTTGAACTGTGGGCCCTTGGTGCTTTGTGAGCTGGGTGGTTTTCTTGCAGATGTTTCATTACCCAACTAGGTAATATTAGACGTTTCCAGATTCCACTCCCTTCTGGCAATGATGACATACCCACGTCTGAAGCCCTTATGAACGGAAGAACACGGACATCCCCTAAACTCTGCTGAAGATATCACCTAGCCTGGTGATGAAACGTTCAGAAACCAATCCACAAGCTCGGAAAACAAACCTTCACCCTCATCCTACACCCGAGCTACAGATATTCACCACTATTGCAAACTGATGATGTTGCCTAGTTGCGTAATGAAATGTCTGCAAGAAAACCACCAAGCTCAGAAAGCACCAAGGGCAGTGGGTGGGATTCAGCCGGTTCGCACCACTTCGGCAGAACCGGTAGCTATTTTTTTTATTTTTATTTTTTGCTGCCTAGGCCCAGAATGGACTTCCGGAAGTGGCATCCACATAGAGAACAGGTTGTTCACGTATTTGAATCCCACCACTGACCAAGGGCCCTATAATGAGTCCATTGCTCTGTCCCAGCCTACGTGAGTCCTTGTTGTGCTCACAAGGAGAAACCCCTCTTCCAACAAGCAGGCAGGAACCGCAGGAAAAAAACAGTCCCTTTTATTATTCACAGACCTGAGTCAGTGTCCAAGGCAAACAAACACAGTCCACAGAAACTCGATCTTCAACACGAACGGTTGCCTTCAGCAACCAGCACCTCCCACACCTTCCCTTTTATTATTCAGCCAAGGCGTGGCTTCCTAATGCCTTCTCCTTTGCCTTTGGAGCTGCCCCATTGCGTTCCTCTGTCCTACTCGCTTCTCTTGCCGGCGCTTTCGTGCATCCTGGATATTTCCCAGCTGTGCTTCATCACTGTCCGACTCAGGCTCCCAGCACAGCTGTGTCTCAGCCTGAGCACGAGTAGAGGGGCCAGGCTCTTCATCAGACTGTAAGTCTTGGAGCTCCTCAGAGCCTTCCTCTCACTGTGATGTCACTCCAGGCCCTTCCTCCTCATCTGATTCCTCAGACTCAGCTTCCGGGTCCTCTGGCTGGCAAGGAATCACAACATCCATATTGTTTCATCCATGCAGGACATCAAGACCGACTCCCACTCAGAATGAGGGAGCAGCTTGTTAATTATTCCAAAATCCTGCTCCTTGCGTGATTCTCAAGGGTATAAAAAATGTTGCTATTTTGTTGTGGTAATATTCCTTCAAGATTTCAACATGTACTGGTGCTGCTGCTGATGTTATCCATTAGTTTTATCTGACTCTTGGTGATTCTATTGTTTCTCCACTTCTTCCAGATCTTGCACTGCTTCTTTGCATTGTTCTGTGCTCTGGCTGGTGTCAGCGTTGATGGTGTCCAGCCATTGTGTCCTTTGGTGGCCTGGTTTCCTTCTACCTCTAACTCTTCCCAACATAATTGCTTTCTCCAGGGAATTCCTATGTGTGATTAGTGTGTGATCCCTAATGGGAGAATATAAAGTCACAATTTGATGAAGGAAAGATGTCATCCCCACCACGGAGCAGAAAGTATGTCTACTCTTCTTTCTTTGTTACTTGCAAAACTCTTGATCGCAACCAGAGTTGCCAGGTTCCAGTTAGTGGGTGATAAATTACTAGGACGCCATGACTTCGCACTGCTGCTAAGCGCCTTAATATCTGTGGAAGGATAATTAGCAGTTCTTTTTCCTGCAGATATATTATCCCATTCACTGAAAGATATAAGTAGGGGAAGCTATTCTCAGAGTATTTGCATATCATAGCCGTCCCTGGAGAGGATTCTTCTGTCAACACCAATGTTCCCATCTATTTTAGGTGCCATGGTGGAGCTAACAGTGCAAAAGCTATTGTGAAGAGCCTATAATCACATAGAAGAGAATCCACCATGGGGAGGGGAAATGGGGCTATTTTCCAGATTTTTCATTATCAAATGGGACAGAGCTGTAAAAAGTTTTGGCCAAAGAAAGATGGTGGTGAGCACCTTCTCCTGGGTATGGCATGTTGGAGTCTATTTTGGTAGATTTTGCAAATCTACTCCTATGGAAAGCAACAGGAGATGACTTGGCTTGAGACAGGAAGTTATAACTGCCAATAGAACACAATATTTGTAGCTCAGGATTGGATTGTTGGGTCCTTGGTGCTCCTTGCCAGCAATCAACACCAGGTAAGGCAGAGATTAACACCAGGGTTAATACCAGACAAAAAATAATCAATACCCTAGTCAAGCAATTACCAACTCAAACAATCAAACAGTAAACAACAGCCTAACCAAGAAACCACAAGGACACTCAGAATTACAAAATTACATCATTGGAAGGGATATTAGTGGTCTTCTAGTCCAAACCCCTAATTAAGTAGAAGATCATATAGAATTACGGACAAATGACCGTCCAATCCCTTCTTAAAAACCTCCAGTCCCACCAACACTAACAGGAAAGCCACTTATACATAAGGAGAGTGCAAAGCCCACTCCCTTATAGCACTGATGATGTTACATAGTGTGGTAATGAAATGCCTGCAAGAAAACAACAAAGCTCACAAACACACACACCAGGCTCTCCATAATTATATCTGGCTCTGTTATACTTCTCCTTCCCATTTCTAAATCTATTTCTCCTGATATGACCCATCCTTTCACCAGCACATGAGCATTTCTGAACACAGAGATGGGGAACCTGTGACTCTCCAGATGTTGCAGATCTATAAATCCTGGCATTCTTCATCAATTATGCCAGCACCGGTATTTTCTGACCAATTGTTCTACAGCCAAGCAAAAGCCAGTTACATCCTTGCAATTCTCCTCTTGGGAAAATATGATCTCTATGAAGTTCTAATTTTACAATCTTCTTATTCTTTCAAGGATCCAGTGAGGTAAAAAAAAAATGTAAGTGACTCTTTTCTCCTACCTGGTGCAACTCCTTTCCTGTGATGTCTGACACAGACTGGTGAGATGTGTATGTGGTGTCTCAGCGCTTCACAAAAAGTTAGGAAGCGCAAGACGTGATTTTTGCCTGAAAAATGGTGGATGCTACGATTCCTGCTTTCTTAACCTTCATTCTGCTTTTTCATCAGGAAATCAGCTGCCGAGTCATTTGGTATGCTTGATTTGCCACAGAATGTTTTCTAAAGGAGCCTTTTCTCTAATCTGATGCCCCCACACGCCCACAGCTATCCTGTTTATGGCTGAAAGCAATGTGGAGCACCCATGAGCCCAAGTGAGTTCCAGTTAAATGAAAGTAGATCAAAATTGGGAATGCAAGAAAATCAGTCATCAGTCCAAAAGAATGCACAAAGAAGCTCCAAAATGAACTAAGATTGCAGAGTTCAAGTATGGTCACATATGGACAAGCACTGAAAAAGTACCTTGTGTGGCTGAATGAAGAGCTGCAATTGCTGGTGTCAGTCAGAACTGGGAGGAACATACTTAACAGCAACCAGAGTGTTTTCTTAGTATCTAGTTGCCTAAAGCTATGCAAGACTTCTGTCAGAGTTGTTCACTGTTTTTTGCCTTTTATGCTTCCCTTTCCCAGCATTCTCTTGGTCTCAGGACAATAAATGTCCAGCAATTTCCAGGAAGACTAAAAACTTTTCTTGGAAGCCTGGCACTCAGATAAATCAGCCATCAACAGGCACATAGAGGAGAGGAGCCTTAGCACCCAACCTTCACAACCATCTGGAAATTGTGGCCATTTTGTGGCTAAATTTCAGCAGTTTCAGGCCAAGGATTATGGGGTCCTTGGTACTCTCTAAGGTTGATGACTTTCTTGCAAATGCTTCATTACCAAACTAGATAACATCATCAGTGCTATGTAATACTGTACCTAGTTTGGTAATGAAACATTTGCAAAAAAGACCCCACCAAGTTCAGAGAGCAGCAAGGACTCCACAGTTTTATTGACTTACCTATTTATTAAATTTCTATGCTGCCCATCTCCCCTATGAGGTGAGTTCAGTTCTGATCTACAAATATTGCAATATGAATGGATGGAATTTCAAGCAATATGCTTTCTAGAGCAGAGGTCTCCAACCTTTTGGGCACCAGGGACCAGTTCCAGGGAGAGAGTTTTTTTTCTTTTTCCCACGGACTGGAGGGTGTGTGGTTTTGTGTGCTGCCTGCATCCCACAGATGGGGCTTTGCTTGTCTGTGCGGACCGTTTGCTGGCATGCTGCAGGACTGGGGGTTGGGGACCCCTGTCCTAGAGAATTCCTGCTCCCAGTCCAAGTTTAAAAAGACTGGGGGAAAAAATCAGAATCAGCCCTGCTTTTTCCAGAATTGTTACTGTCCTTCTAGATGTATCACTTGTAGTCTCCAGAGGAAGACTTGCAACTTCTAGCACTCAGAAGTTCTGGAGGCAAGTTGTTCCATTGGTTAATTGTTCCAACAGGAAATTTCTCCTTAGTTCTAGGTTGCTTCTCTCCTTGATTAGTCTCCATCCATTGCTTCTTGTCCTGCCTTCAGGTGCTTTGGAGAATAGCTTGACTCCCTCTTCTTTGGGGCAGCCCCTGAGATATTGGAACATGGCTATCATGTCACCCCTCGTCCTTCTCTTCATTAGACTAGACATACCCAATTCCAGCAACCGTTCCTTGTATGTTTTAGCCTCCAGTCCCCTAATCATCTTTGTTGCTCTTCTCTGTGCTCTTTCTAGAGTCTCAGCCTCTTTTTTACATCGTGGTGACCAAAACTGCATGCAGTATTCATGGTACAATACTTTCTAAATTAGCTACTACCATCACTGCAGAGATTGGCCATATCATAATTGAAACTGTTGAGACATCTTATACATTCCTTAACAATAGGAATACTGACAACAGTGGGTAAAGTGTGCCATTCATTAGCCTAGAAATGTTGATAATTTTCATGATGGAAATGGAAGCGCAGAACACTCACTATTGTGGCAATATCTATTGTTCCTCGACGTAAAAGAGCAATATTTGGAAAGTTTGACTCGGTATAATAGGCTGCTACACAGTTATTTAATGCACTGCATTTTTCAAAACTGCATCAAATTCTAGGAGTTATATTTCAGGGTAGGGTTTTTCTTAAGAATTTTAAAGAATAGGATTTAATTATTTCCATTTAACTGGGCTATTAGACTACTTAGGCATGTCAACTAGCACCACTTGGGACAAGAAATGACTCAGGATTTCTAGATTTGTTCCAGCTAATGAACTTCCAGGAATAGGAATTGAAGGCTAAAATGTATGAAGAAGGATTGCTGGAATTGGGTATGTCTCATTTAGTGAAAAAGACTAGGAGTGACATGATAGCAGTGTTCCAATATCTACGGAGCTGCCACAAAGAGGGAGTCAAGCTATTCTCCAAAGCCCCTGAAGGCAGGACAAGAAGCAATGGATGGACACTCATCAAGGACAGAAGTAATGTAGAACTAAATAGAAATTTCCTGACAGTTACAACACTAATCAGTAGAACGATTTATCTTCAGAAGTTGTGGATGCTCCTACATTAGAGGCTTTTAAAAAGACACTGGACAGACATTTGTCCAAAATGGTATATGTTTGAACAGAGGGTTGGACTAGAAGATCTCCAAGGTCCCTTCCAATTCTGTTATTCTGAATACAAAAGCCACCTCAGAACTCAAGGATCAATACCTTGAGAGGAATCATGGTTATTTCTGAGGAAATTGGAATGTTGAATCTTAGATACATGGGCTTCCTTCCACAAGTATCCATAAAGATTATCTTGCCATAAAGATTATCATAAACTACCATAAAGTTATCTTGCTTTCCAAATCATTGTCCCTGAAAGCAGCAACATGTCCTCATTTTACCTACCTCGGAAGGATGGAAGGCATCTGGTGTTACTTAAGGAGGCATTAGCCCACTGCTCCACCAAGGCTCCATGTTGCTAAGCACATTGGTTTGTGCTTAAATTGTAAGCCGCCCTGAGTCTTCGGAGAAGGGCGGGATATAAATGGGATTTTTAAAAAAATGATATGGCTACACTTTGAAGACCCACTCAATTTTTTCAACACATAAAATAGTTATTTCAAGTAATGGAATGAACATTTTATGTTTCTAAATATGACATACTAAAAAGTGACTTAGCTCACCTTTGCCAAGTTCAACAGGTGAAGGGATCACTAACCATAATGTACCTTTCCTTATCCAGAAGCCCTCCAGATGTTTTCATTTACAGCTAGCTATTCCAGCTAAAGATATAGAGTGATGGGAATTATAGTCTGAGACACATCAAGTTGAGTTTGAGATATCTTTTATGTAGGAATATCTTTGAAGAGAATTTCAAATCGAGATCAGTGAATGTACTGATGTGCTTATTATTCTCATTTTTTTAATCTGAAATGAATTTTTGTTCCATTTCTACATGAGTTTCTAAAGTCAACTCCCCCATTATATTTGTAAATATATTTTTGTTCATTTTTTCTATCTCCTTCTACCAATAGGAGTTTACAGATTGCCCGTGATCCCATTTCAATTGTTTTGGATTGTTAAATGATGTTCAGTCAATTGGGTGATACTTCATTTTGTACAACAACGATGCATTTTTATTTTTATTTTATTTATTTTGTACATTGTTTATTTAATTTATCCAGTTTAGAATCTACCTATCTCCTTCCCCGAGCATCTGGGCAGCTGCATTATAAAAGTCAGATGAATCAATCTAAATCAAAATAAATAGGATCTGCCTGACTCAATTCAATTATTTAGAGTGAATCAGCTGTTTGATCTGGAATGTCAGTTCAGTTCAGAAATGAGCTCAAATTGGCTTCAAATTAAATCTGTGCATCAAAAAAAATTGCATGCGGTAGTAAATAGTATCCCCCAATATAATGCATTTCAATGAGTATTTTCTCACAATTGCACATTTTTGTCCATGTATCTGCTAATTGCTTCATAACACTTGAAAATATTAATTGGCTTTCAGCTGAAGGTCCCTTTTAGTTTAGTTTAGGCATTATTACAAAGTCAGCTTATTGCCCCCAACAATCTGGGTCCTCATTTTACCTACCTCGGAAGGATGGAAGGCTGAGTCAACCTTGAGCCTGGTGGGATGCGAACCTGCACTAATTGCAGGCAGCTGGTGTTACTTAAGGAGGCATTAGCCCACTGCTCCACCAAGGCATGTAGTCCATGTCCCCAACTGGGTGCACAATTGCTGTGCACTATTTAACACTTTTCATAAAAAGCAATATTACTTCCATAGCCAGATCTGTAAATTGCTATTTTTTTCAGATCGGGTAGATTCTTTGATTAAGTTGTAGAACTAATAGTTTACTAAAGAGCTCATGAGAAGAACATTTTATGGGCATTTAGAGAGAGCCAGTTTGTCTAGTGGTTAAGGTGCCAGGCTAGAAAGTGGGAGAACATGAGTTCTAGTCCCACATTAGGCATGAAAGGCATTTAGGTAACTTTGGGCTGCTCACTAGGAGACAGTGAGTTAGTCCCACCTTAGGTAGGAAAACCTACTGCATGATCTTGGATCAATCACCAGGGGACAGTGAGTTCTAGTTCCACCTTAGGCGTGAAAGCTGGATGGGTGACCTTGTGCCAGTCCCTCTCCCTGAACCTAACCCACTTCACAGAGTTGTTGTTGTTGTGTGAAAAATAGAAGGAGAAAGGTATTACATATATTCTAACTCACTCTGAGTTATCTTCAAAAAAAAGATGGGATACAAATAAATAAATAAAACCCCTCCCAACGTAAACAATTTGTCCAGATTTTTGGCAAGGACAAGAATGTTCCTTTCTTCTTTTTTCTTCTTTTTTTGTTTTTGGTTTCGTCACCACCATTGTCCCGTCCTTTGTTTACTCTGTTTTTTGTACTGATTTTTTGTCTTAAATGTTTTTTAACAATTGTAAACTGCCCACAGTTGCCTATGGGAGGCATGTAAGTTTAATAATTATTCTGATAACAAAATAAGAGAATAACAGAGTTGGAAGGTACCTTGGAGGTCTTCTAGTCCAACCCCTGCTCAAAAAGGAGAGCCTATACCATCCCACTTGAGTGGCTGTCCAATCTCTTCTTAAAAATCTCCAGTGCTGGAGCACCCACAACTTCTGGAGGCAGGTTGTTCCACTGATTAATTGTTCTCATAGTCAGGAAATTTCTCCTTAGTTCTAGGTTGCTTCTCTCCTTGATTAGTTTCCATCCATTACTTCTTGTCCTGATTTTGAGAATAGGTTGACCCCATATCATCCTCTTCTCCTTAACTCTCCCTCCATCACAACATTTAGTTTACAAAAACAGACTTATCAGAACCACATATTTCTTATGGCACTATATGGACAATTTCTAGGTTTGGGGATAAACATTGAATTGACCCCTATATCATTTCAGACAAATGGCTGTCCAGTCTCTTCTTAAAAACTTCCAGTGTTGGAGCATTCACAACTTCTGAAGGCAGGTTGTTCCACTGATCCATTGCTCTAACTATCAGGAAGTTTCTCCTTATTCCAGGTTGCTTCTCTCCTTGACTAGTTTCCATCCGTTGCTTTTTGTCCTGCATTCGGGCGCTTTGTAGAATAACTTGCCTCCCTCTTCTTTGTGGCAGCCCCTGAGATATTGGAACACTGCTATCATGTCACCCCTAGTCCTTCTCTTTATTAAACTAGACATACTCAATTCCAGCAGCCGTTCTTTATATGTTTTAGCCTCCAGACCTCTAATCATCTTTGTTGCTCTTCTCTGAACTCTTTCCAGAGTCTCAACATCTACAAGGTCCCTTCCAACTCTGCTATTCTATTCTATTCTATTCTATTCTATTCTATTCTATTCTATTCTATTCTGTTCTGTTCTGTTCTGTTCTGTTCTGTTCTGTTCTGTTCTGTTCTGTTCTACTCTGTTCTATTATGTTCTATTTTTATTCTATTCTGTTCTGTTCTATTCTATTCCGTTCTAATTCTATTCTATTCTATTCTATTCTATTCTATTCTATTCTATTCTATTCTATTCTATTCTATTCTATTCTGTTCTGTTCTGTTCTGTTCTGTTCTGTTCTATTCTATTCTATTCTATTCTATTCTATTCTATTCTATTCTATTCTATTCTATTCTATTCTATTCTATTCTATTCTATTCTATTTTTATTCTATTCTGTTCTATTCTATTCTATTCTATTCTATTCTATTCTATTCTATTCTATTCTGTTCTGTTCTATTCTATTCTATTCTATTCTACTCTACTCTACTCTACTCTACTCTACTCTACTCTACTCTACTCTACTCTACTCTACTCTATTCTATTCTATTCTATTCTATTCTATTCTATTCTATTCTATTCTATTCTATTCTATTCTATTCTATTCTATTCTTCTTATTTGATACCGTCTATAATACAATACACAAAGAAAATTCAAAATAATTTTGATACAAAGGGGGGGAAATTCTTTTTTAGATTGAGCATGAAGAGGGCTAAACAGGGACTCTCCGGTAGAGCTCATGAAAAGAAAAGCGATTAAATGATTTGAGAAGAAATGAAGCTGACAAATATATTGGAAGCAATATTTTAGAGATTTTAGGGTAGAGGTTAAATGACCTCCAAGGTCTTCCTGTGTTCTAGTCCAACTCCCTGCTCAAGGAGGAGACCCTACACCATTTCAGAGAGATGGTTGTCCAGTCTCTTCTTAAAATCCTCCAGTAATGGACCACCCATAACTTCTGGAGGCAAGCCACTCCACTGGTTAATTGTTCTCACTGTTAGGAAGTTTCTCCTTAGTTCTAAGTTGGTGAAAGTTAGAAAATAGAAGTTCTACTCCCAGGACAGACAGAAAGACAGTTGGGTGACCTTGAGCCAGTCCTTTTCGGTCAGCCCCAGGAAAAAGGCAAGCTACTTCTAAAAACGTTTCCAGAACTTGTCCAGGCAGTCACCAGGAATCAAAACTGACTTGAAGGTACACAATTATTACGGGAATGGTCATTCCACTCTGTTGAAGAGTGAAACTGAAATAAATGTCCTCAAGGTCAATGTCCAAAGGAAAATAAAAGATGAAAAGAAAGTCATAAATGTTACAAAAGCGTTGGAAAAAACGTAACGCTGCAGATGCAGAAGGAAAAGATGGAAAAACGTTAAAACTATGCATATACTTTTTAATGCAATAAACTGTGTTTCATCATATATACGAAACTACACCAGGGCCTTCTAATTAGAGTTACACGATTATAGTTATTCCTTACAAAGTGAAAAGTAGCAAGAATGAATGCAGATCAATAAGGAGATGAATCTGTTCAGTAATAGCAAGAGCACTTAGACAAGGGGTAGGCAACCTTGGTTTTTTTATGACTCGTGGACTTCAACTTCCGGAATTTCTGAGCCAGCCATGCTGAGGGGAAAGGGAGAGGCTGGCTCAGGAATTCTGGGAGTTGAAGTCCACGAGTCATAAAAGAACCAAGGTTGCCTACCCCTGACTTAGACTTATATACCATTTCACCCTGCTTTAGGGCACTCTCTAAGAGATTTACAGAGTCAGCATCCTGTATTGCACCCAAGAATATTTTTCCAACCTCGGAAGGATGGAAGGTTGAATCAGCCTTGACTTTTTCAGGATCAAACTCCTGGCAGAGGGCAGAGTTTGCCTGCAATACTGTGTTCTAACCACTGTGCCATCACGACTCTTGGCAGGTGTTTGGCAGAATTCTTGTGGAAAGGATGTGAAAGGTAACAATGTGCACATTTTCCAAAGTGCAGTACAGCTTTATTAAGGCTAGGGTAGAGTTGCACACAGTGGTGGGATTCAAACATGTGAACAACCGGTTCTCTGTGTGGATGCCACTTCCAGAAGTCCATTCTGGGTCTGGGAAACAAAACATTAGCTACCACTTCTGCTGAACTGGTGCAAACAGGCTAAATCCCACCTCTGGTTGCACCAGATATTTGCACCAGCTATGGTGGTGCAGTGGTTAGAATGCATTATTGCAGGCTAACTCTGCCCAAAACCTGAAGTTTGATCCTGACAGGGCTGAAGGTTGACTCAGCCTTCCATCCTTCTGCGGTCACCAAAATGAGGAACCCAGACTGCTGGGGGATGTATGCAGTGGTGGGACTCAAATATGTGAACAACTGGTTCTCTGTGTGGATGCCGCTTCTGGAAGTTCATTCTGGCCCTGGGCAAAAAAAAAAGCTACTGGTTTTGCAGAAGTGGTGTGAACCGGCTGAATCCCACCACTGGATATATGTTATAAGCCACCCAGAGATTGCTGTACGGCATTATAGGGTGGTACATAAGTCTAAATGCTATTGTTATATTTTGTTGTTGGTTGAGAACTCAAATATTGCCCTGTGATTGCATGGCGTAATGTGGAGTGTGGACATGAAAATTAACCACAAAGGCCACATGTAGGTGCCTTTCCCAGAGAAAAAGGAGTGAACGATTGCAAATGTGACATTAATGAGGTGACAACTACAGCAAGCACAAATGGTGTAGTTTTTTACGAGAACATTTCTGAAAGATGAGGAAATGCAAGGAGAACATTTGAGATATTTGAGTGCTGGCAGGAAGACAGATGGTAATATATGGTGTGCATCAAGGAATGAAGGTTTGTCAAAAGAAGCTAAGATTGCTGTTCATAGGAGAGCTCCTTCCTGCTTCGTTGAGGTAGGAAGAAAGGGGCTAGGAGAAACGTAAACATGAGTGGAATTCCGGACTGCAGGGGACTTTAGAAGTGTGAGTGAAAGAAAAGGTCAAGTATATATGAAAGCTGAATGAATGCTCATTGAATACAACAGGAAGCAACCTATAACAACTGTTTACATTGAGCTGCTGCTCTCCTAGAGAGAGAGAACAAAGGAAAAAAACTAGATTTAGGCAAGAAAAATCAAATGAACAGGTATAGTATAGGGCAGGGGTAGGCAACCTCGGCTCTTTTATGACTCATGGACTTCAACTCCCAGAATTCCTGAGTCAGCTATGCTATGCTATGCTGACTCAGGAATTCTGGGAGTTGAAGTCCATGAGTCATAAAAGAGCCGAGGTTGCCTACCCCTGGTATAGGGGGTACTTTGCTCAATAGTAGTCACTGTGAGAGGGATCTCGGAGTCCTAGTGGACAATCCCTTAAATATGAGCCAGCTGTGTGCTGCAGCTGTCAAAAAAGCCAAAATGGTGCTAGGCTGCATTAACAGAGGGATAGAATCAAGATCACGTGAAGTGTTAATACCACTTTACAATGCCTTGGTAAGGCCACACCTGGAATACTGCATCCAGTTTTGGTCACCAAGATGTAAAAAAAATGTTGTGACACTAAAAAGAGTACAGAGAAGAGCAACAAAGATGATTAGAGGTCTGAAGGCAGGACAAGAAGCAACAGATGGAAACTAATCAAGGAGAGAAGCAAGCTAGAACTAAGGAGAAACTTCCTGACAGTTAGAACAATTAACCAGTGGAACAACCTGCCTCCAGAAGCTGTGAATGCTCCAACTGTTGTGACTCAGGGCCAGCCTGTGGGCCCGGCAGCCGGCTCGGATGTATCGGATGACTCAGATGAGGGGGAGGAGGAGGGTGTGGAAGACGAACCGGCTGATGATGGCTTGCAGGCTTGGCAGAGCTCCCAGCCGGGGCCCTCTTCTCAGCTGCGTGAGCCCGATAGTGCGGAGGATGATGACCCACAGCTGGCCCTGTTCAAGGACGCCCGACGCAGGAGGCAGTCGAGCAGGAACAAACAAAGAAAGGCTGTGGGACTCCTCGGGAGGAGGCACAGGGAGACCACGCCCTGAACTCTAAATAAAAGGAGTGTTTGGGGAGGGGCTGGTTGCTGAAAGCAACCCTTCCGCTTGAAGATTCAAGTTCCTGTGTTTCTTGTTTTGTTGTTTTGCTTGTGAATTAAACTTGGCAGACGCTTTGCAGCCTCAGACGCTCTCCAGTCTCTACTGCTTGAACAGGGGTTTGCCTTATTACAAGGCCGGTAGTTGGCTGGTTCAGAACACCAACACTGGAAGTTTTTAAGAAGAGACTGGACAGCCATTTGTCCAAAATTTTATAGGGCCATGGTGGCAAACCTATGGCATGCGTGCCACAGGTGGCACACAGAGCCCTCTCTGTTGGCATACACATCATCGCCCCAATCCTAGCCCTTCAGCTGGGTTTTATAAAACCTTTTTGTTTAGGCCTTGGCCACCGTCTGCAAAAAATATATATATGGCGATGTCCATTTTGCTCTATGAGTTCATGGTGAGGTAATCCTAACCCTAAATTGAATATTCCTCCAATGGCATTTTCCCATGTATTTTACCAGGAAACACAGATAGGGCAGCCTAGAAAGGTAAGTGCCCTCCTAACCATACCCAACCACTCCGAGTTTGTTGGCAATGTCCATTTTCCAGTATGAGTTCATGGTGACCTAACCCTAGCCCTAAGTGGAATTTTCCTCCAAAGGGATTTTCCCATGTATTTTACCAGGAAACATAGATAGGACAGCCTTGAAAAGTTAGTGTCCTCCTAACCATACCCAAGAACTCTTAGCTTGTTGGCGATGTCCATTTACCTGTATGAGTTTATGGTGACCTAACCTAAGTGGAATTTTCCTCCAAAGGGATTTTCCCATGTATTTTACCAGGAAACATAGGTAGGGCAGCTTAGAAAAGTAAGTGCCTTCCTAAGCATACACAAGCATTCTGAGTTTTTTGGCAATGTCCATTTTGCTCTATGAGTTCATGGTGACCTAACCTAACCCTAAGTGGAATTTTCCTTGAGTGGGCCCCGCCCATTTGGCACCTGATGATACATAAGTGGGTTTTAGGTCGCAGTTTGGGCACTCGGTCTCTGAAAGGTTTGCCATGGTTTTTATATGGTTTCTTGCCTGAGCAAGGGGTTGGACTAGATGACCTCCAAGCTACCTTCCAACTTTATTATTATTACTATTATTGTTGTTGTTGTTGTTGTTAAAAAGGAGAACTGAATTGGAAATATGGAGGAAGAGCAAATGCGAAATGTTTATCCAGATTGCAGGTGTCCCAATGGTGTTTTTTCAAATGTCAACTGGACTTTTTGTTTTTCCTTCATGATGTTTCACTTCTTATCCAAGAAGCTTCTTCAGTTCTGACCAGAACTTCAGTCAGAGCTGAAGAAGATTCTTGGATGACAAGCAAAACATCTTCAAGGAAAATCAAAGAGAGTCCAATTGACTCTTGAAAAAGCACCTGTCAAGTTTCAAAGCACAGTTTTGCTTGCTTCTCAGCTCAGCTTCTCATGAACTCTTGGGGGAAGGAGAGAGGTTTGGAATTCAGACTTCAAAGATTAAGAAAGCAGACCGTGAGAACCAAGGATAATGGCCAGGTGACTGGCCAGGCACAGAGACGCTCTCCCATAACAATATTTATCTACTCAATTGGGCAACGACACCTGACCCAGAGGGAGGAGGAAGAAGTCAATGCTTTTACTATATGGGTTTGGGAGGGGTGTCACCAGAGCTGGTTTTACTTTCATATGTGCTGAAATGGTGTACTCAATAAAGCTTTGCATTCAGAGACTGAAAAGCCTTGGAAGTGTTTGCTTGGTTGGGTTCGTCAGTCGGAACTTTGACAGCACCTTTCTTCTCCCATTTTCCTCCCTGTTGTTTCCTACTATTTACTTTGTAGTTTGTATTTTGCTATATAATTTAATAAAATGTTATTTTTTAAAAAAGGAGAGCAAGTGGGAAAGATGGAAAATGAAACTCAAAGATGTGGTTGCATGGGATTTGATGACTATCTACATGAAGCAAGTTATTGACATGGAGGAAACTAGCATGATTTTATCTATCATCTATCTATCTATCTATCTATCTATCTATCTATCTATCTATCTATCTATCTATCTATTTAATATGCCATCCATCTCACCAATAAGGTGACTTTGGGCATCTTACAGAGAGCAAAAAAAAAGATAAATATAGAAACAATTACACTTAAGAAGAATTTTATTTTAAAAAGTAAAATCAAGGGGGCTGATGCTATGGGGATGAGATCTTTTTTTTTTAAATTCCATTTATATCCCGCCCTTCTCCGAAGACTCAGGGAGACTGTCCCACTTGGGAACTCAAGCCAACTGGAAAAACCATATTTTAATGGCTTTCCAGAAGGCCAGTAGTAGCAGATCTCACCTTCAGTGCAGAATGCTCCACAGGGCAGGGGGCACAGCAGAAAAATGTTCTTTTCCTTGACCCACCCCTTCCACTAGGTAGAATTCTTTAATCGATGGGTCTGCAGCAGGCCCTTTCTACTGGATCAAGTAGTCCAATTGGGGCAAAATGGCTCTTCAAATACCCTAGATCCATGCCAGATAGGACTTTAAAGTTAACAAACAACACCCTGAATTAAGCCTGGAAACAAGCTGGTAACCAATGCACAACAATGGTGTTATATCTCAAGGTTGACTCAGCCTTCCATCCTTCCGAGGTAGGTAAAATGAGGACCCAGATTGTTGGGGGCAATTAAGCTGACTTTGTAATAATGCCGCTTGGGTGTGTGTGAAAGCCCTAATAAGCAGGCATATACATAGAATGAAGGCTACTGCTAAGCTTATAAGCCGCCCTGAGTCTTCAGATAAGGGCGGGATATAAATGGAATTAAAATAAATAAATAAAAAATAAAAATATGTGCCACCCTAAGGTCCTCCAGAACTGTCCATGCTGCTGTGTTCTGCACAGGGTCATACATCTGTATTACACTAGAAGACCTCCCAGGTCCCTTCCAACTCTATTCTTATTCTTGCTCTTATTCTATGATACAGTACATGACAGTACATGATGACGATGAGGAGGAGGTTGTATCCATAGAATTGGCTCTGATTCTCCATGATTCTCAGTGAGATTGGCCCCTCCCATCCATACCAGCAGAGGAGGTATGCTCTGGGTCCCATCAGTCCAATTATTCCCAAGAGTGGGGTCCAAGAAGAGGGCCTTCTCTGCTGTGGCTCCTGCCGTTTGGAACATCTTGTCCCCCAATGTAAGATTGGCCCCAGCCCTCCTATCCTTTTGTAAGACATGGCTCTGCCAGTTGGCCTACTCTAGTGTGATGACCCAGGGCATGACACAGAGGCAACCCAGTCAGCTGGTGGTTCAAACCGCCCCTTTATTGCTCCAAATGTTCCCCAAATGCTCCCACATTTCTGACAAGTCCCAGAACAACGAATGGCACACACCTTCAGCAGCCTCTGGCTGCAAGTAGTTTCAAAAGTTTTTTAGACTAGAACAGCAATTTACTCAAGGCCGAGTAGATAACAAAGAAAGGAACCTGCATCCAAATCTAACGAGTCTGTGGAAATACAAGCTTGCCTGAGTAGTTTCAGAAATTTAATCAGAGGTTTGGAGCACCAAATCAAGTATGTCAGCCAGTCCAATGATCAGAGTTAAGGGTTTACAACTAGAAATCACAACACAGAACAAGAGATCAGAGTGATGTTTCCAATGTCGGCAATGGCACTCAAACCTCTAATAATTCAGCATTTGTTTCTGGCAAATGCCCCTCCCCACAGCGTCTCCTTAAGTCTCAGTCTCCAGATGTGCCTTGTGGAGAGGGGCAGGGCGCTCTCCTCCCGAGTAGTCGGGCCTGCCTGCGTTGTTCCCTCCTTCTTTCCGCTCTCCATGCTCGAGAATCAGGAGGGGCTGGCCCTTGCTCATCACCAGAGTTGTCTCTCATGTTCATCCTGCCCCTGTTTCTCCCAGCCTTCAAGCCGTCCCAATCCTGAAAGGCCCTGGCCTGTTTCGGCCTGCTCCTCCCCATATTCCTGTGAAGCCAACGATGCCTCCCCCTCCATCTCCATCTGCTCCAGTTCCAGCTCATCTTCCTCAGCAGATTCAGGCTCCGAGGAGGGCATGAAAGCAGGGGAACACCACAGTGGAGGTGATGGATCAAATAATAACAGATCCTAACAGATCCCAACTCCCTTCCCCCAGTCCACCACTACCCTCCACACAGATCCTAGATTTTTAATTTTTAACCTTTGGTTTTAATTTATTCATGTTTTAATGTCATTCGGGTTTTTCCCCACATAGAATTGAAGGTGTAAGATCAACGTTTCGACGAAATCTCATCCGTCATCCTCAGGCTGGTGTGGCTTCAGCTTCGTTCTTCTGGGAGAAGTGTGTGGTAGTGGCTGTTTGTTCCTCTTTTTTAAACTGCCAGAGGGGGTGTGTTCTGTGGGTGGAGGTGTGCTCTGATTGGGTGGGGGGTTAGCTGTGTTATGATTGGGTGGGGGTGTGTTTTGAATGGGGGCTGTGTTCTGATTGGGTGGGGGTGTGTTTTGAGTGGATGGGCTGGTCTCAGCTGCCAGCCTTAGACCTGAACTGGGGAGTTGTGCTGCTTTTGTTCGGCTCCGTGTTTGTGGTGGTGCCATGTTTTTATAGTGGGTGTCAGTTTGCTTATTGTGTGGTTTGGAGGGGTTTAAAGTGGCTGATGTTGCAGCTGTAGTTAGGTTTCTGTTTTGTGGCTGTGTGTCGTTATCGTTGTGGGTTCGGATTTGCTTTTTGAATGGTTGTGTGGTGGTGATGTCATGTGATGTTATCATGAGTTTGGGTCTGGTATCGTTCTTGGTGGTTGGGACTCATCTGTCAATCAAGGCAGGTTTCCAAATGGCTGGTAGGCGAGAGGTATCATCTCGTTTGTTCATAAACACACACACACACACACACACACACACACACACACATACATACATACATTATGGTAAGACCAACCTTGTGCTCTGGCTGGTGTCAGCTTTGTCGGTGTCCAGTCACCGAATTTTTGGGCAACCCCGTTTTTTTTAACCACTGACCATCCTGAGCATAATCGCCTTTTCCATTGAGTTTGATCCCAAAATAGGTTAGGCAGAATGTTTACAGGCATGAACAAAACAAGCAAAGTTTGGAATAACAGAAAAGAAGGGAGTGGTTTAGTCAATGGTACAATGTAAACTAAAATTAGCTATATTTTCTTTCTTTCTTTCCTCCCTCCCTCCCTCTTTCTTTCTTTCCTCCCTCCCTCCCTCCCTCCCTCCCTTTCTTTTTTTCTTTCTTTCTTTCTTTCTTTCTTTCTTTCTTTCTTTCTTTCTTTCTTTCTTTCTTTTTTTCCTCCCTCCCTCTTCTTTCTTTCTTTCTTTCTTTCTTTCTTTTTTTCTTTTTCAGTTTAATGCCTTTAATTTCCTTAGCTTCTTATTTCTTATTCCCTTTGTGCACTTTGTATGATGTTGCTTACTCAAAAAAAGGAATGTTGTGATGGGCATGAATGTGTCTGTGATGGTTGGGAAGGGAAGTGGACTATCAAAAAAAAAAAAGCTAGGCTTTTGACAGTGATAGGTAGGTGCCTAAGATGCTTATGTATTACAGTGTTTGGGGAGCCATTTTGATAAATGGTATTTCAACAACTGATCTGCCCAAACGGGCAATGTCACTTCTAAGTGCATCCAAATTGCTGAATGCTATTAGGAAGTCATTTAAGCTCCCTTGAACGTTGTGTCTGATTTTAAAATTGAGCACTTAAAATATACGCCTTGTCCAAACGCATAATGAAAACATTTCAATTCCCCTTTTTCTTCCATCGGCAATAGCCAGCTATAAATAAACCTTCAAAAACCTTTCACACTGAAGCAGCAATAGAAAAGCACGTGTCTCTCTGAGTAGGGAGAAGAGTTTGTATCTGAAGTTTGAGCAAAATAGAATCAGGGTTGGCCTCTTATCAATACAAGGAACTTTCTTCATAGGTCTGAAGCATCCAAGACAATGCAGGGATGAAAAAAATAATGGTGTTATATATCTGAGACTTTGTTCCACTACCCTGTTGTCTAAGACAGTAAGTTTCAACTTTGGTTTGGGCAATGCTACTAGACGTAGGACCTGCAACAAGTTCCTTTCCTGTCCTCTTCACTCCCTCAAAGCTTTACCTCTAAGTTCTTCCCCTTTCATTTTGAAATTCATTCATGATTTCTTGGTTGGTTGGTTTGTTTTAAAGCCAGATTTGCATGAAAATGAAAGGGATGTTTAGAAACTTTGTGTAGATTGTGTGAATTTCTAAATTGGTTGGTGTTTTTTTTGGGGGGGGGCGAGGAGAGAAAAATTATATGAATTTTTCTCTTGGGTGTATTTCCCCTCCCCCCCTGATTCCCCCCTACCTGCCAGTTTTCATTTAATTGGACAAAACAAAATTTGGGAATTCTTCTATTAAGCTTTTTCAGAGGCGCCGTGATTCTCACCACTTAGGGCTCAAGCAGACTTCTCCGGCACTCACATGTGGAAACATATGTGTCTGTCATTCACAGATGGTTGCATAGCTGTTGCATTTGTACACCTGCAAATTTTAATCTTCTGGCTATGGGGCACTCAAACAGCAAAGCACAAAACAGGAAATTGGATCAACTAATCAGCATGCAGGGTGCACATCTCTGCAAAACACGCAGTTGGGATTTGGGAGGTGTTTGCTCTGGCCCTTCAAGGCCATCTACATCCTATGCTTGCCTATCCACCCTCTTTGCAGCATAGGTATGCACCACAACTATATGTACTTGTAGGCAACTCTAAGTCACCCATAAGTGGGAATTCCTGCATTATAAATGTTTGAATTTCCCATATTTAAGTAATAATTCTCCCAATTCCTCTGCTCAAAAGTTAGAGAATTAAATCCCAAGGCGAATCTCCTCCAAGGAACATTTTTTAAAAATTTGATTGATTGATTATGTGCCATCAAGTCTGTGTCAACTCTTTCGATAGATAGATAGATAGATAGATAGATAGATAGATAGATAGATAGATAGATAGATAGATAGATAGATAGATAGATAGATAGATAGATAGATGGCTTTTTTATCATGGAACGCCTAAAACGGAGTTCTGGCACCTTTTTTGGATGGAACCTTATAAGGTAGGCAAGGCGGGTTGTATGACATGTGTGACTGTTTTTCACACTTAGTGTCCAGTAGCATTCCCACGGTCATGTGATCTCCATTTGTAACCTCCCCAGCCGGCTTCCGACAAGCCAAGTCAATGGGGAAAGCCAGATTCCTTTAATGACCACACAATTCGCTTAACAACTGCGACAAAAAGACCATACAATGGGGCAAAGCTCACTTAAATGCCTTGCTTAGTGACGGAAATGTTGAGCTCAGTTGTGGTCATAAGTGATGGACTACCTGCACCCTTGCTTCTCCTAAAGACAGCCTTACACTAAAGAAATAAATCTTCCTTTGTAACCATGGTTAACTCTTACATTTTAAGATGAAAGGAAAATTATTCCCAAATTGGATTTTACCATTGCTCCAATTGAACTGGTGTTGTTTGGTGTCGGTGTATAGAATAGCTTTCCCCCCCCCTTTTTTTTTCCTTCTTCTTGCTTTTGTGAATTATATAGTTATTTTCTGAGCCATGTCCTTTCTGCAGTGCCTGTTTCTCTGTTTCTAAATTCTGCATAATGTGGACTGTTTAGATGTATTGTTCTTAAGAGAGCTGTTGAAAAGATATTCTTTCATTGCCAGAAGTTTGAGATCAGAGGACCTTTGATCAATCTTTCTCAATGGGTGGAATGGCCATAATTTAATTAATCTGTCTTTCCCTTTGTCCAAATGATGTAATATAGTTTTAGGGGATTTAATTCATCACATTGTGCATCTAAGAAAGGATTACTCTGAAAAATAACGATACATGCTGGAAACATATTGAATTATTTTTTTTAATGTAGGTTGATTTGCAAGTACAACATTGAATGATCAAGTGCCATTAAGTCAATGCAATTTTTTTTTACATTCACTTAGATTTTCTCCATATTGACTTGTTCCCAACTTGGTCTTTCAGCTCTTCTAAAGATGCAATTACCATACCCATAACTAAGTCCATCCACTTCTTTGCTGGTCATCCTCTTCATCTGCTTAATACCACTTTATAATGCCTTAGTAAGATCACACTTGGAATATTACATCCGGTTCTGGTCACCACAATATAAAAAAGATGTTGAGACTCTAGAAGGAGTGCAGAGAAGAGCGACAAAGATGATTAGGGGACTGGAGGCTAAAACATATGAAGAACGGTTGCAGGAATTGGATAGGGCCAATTTAGAGAAAAAAAGGACTAGGGGTGCCATGATAGCCGTGTTCCGAAATCTCAGAGGCTGCCACAAAGAAGAGGGAGTCAAGCTATTCTCCAAAGCACCTGAAAGCAGAACAAGAAGAAATGGAAGGAAACTCACCAAGGAAAGAACCAACCTAGAACTAAGGAGAAATTTCCTGACATACAGAAACTGTAGGTGCTCCAACACTGGAAGTTTTTAAGAAGAGATTGGACAATGATTTGTCTGAAATGGTATAAGGTTTTCTGTTATTCCCTTTCCTTCCACCTCTCCCAGCATTAGACTCTTCTCCAGAGAGTGGGGTCTTCACATAATGTATCTGAAGTAGGATATTTAGAGCTTGATTATCTGTGTCTCGAGAGAGAACTCTTGAGTTGATTAGTTTGATGATCCATTTTTAAAAAATTCTAGCATTGAAATGCAATAGTGATTAGCACAATCTGCAACCATGGACTTATCACCTTTTCAAATATTTCACTCTTTTCTAGTGAAGGAGGCTATATGGGAGACATCTCAAGGAGGAAGCCCATTCTTTAGAAAATATAAATAAATCCAAAATCTGTGTCTAATTTTCTACCAGTTATGCAATTTTCGCCTGATTACACTTCATCAGCTTTCTACTCTGTTATTTTGTCTTTCCATTTTTGGGAATAAGTGAAATGGAAATATTTTAAACTATTGTTTAATAAGTC
Organism: Vipera berus; assembly: GCF_964194415.1. Taxonomy (NCBI): domain Eukaryota; kingdom Metazoa; phylum Chordata; class Lepidosauria; order Squamata; family Viperidae; genus Vipera; species Vipera berus. The sequence continues at coordinate 209,495,057 of NC_138204.1, read as the reverse complement.
CCTTTGGTTACCCTGCCAATCCCTCCTGATTGCAAAGCAATTTTTATAATTTGAAAATCAGAATAAGAGTTCAAGAAAGATAATCTGCTGAAGTGTTTTGATGCAGTTCTATGCCCTTTATTAACAATGCTTAATAAGACTCTTCAATTTCTGTGTTCTTCAAATTTATTCTTTTCTTTCCCCCCCCCCCTTTTCTTGTTCATTTATTAGATGTCTTAACTAAGCAGCAACTTATCAAACTGATTTACAGAAAGCAGCTTGGAATTGACTGTCCTCTAACACAATTAATATTGAAAAGGAAAAGGTACTATTTAAACAACTCTGTGAAGTTATTCATCCGAAATATAATGGCATTTTTCCTGCTGCCTACATATTTTTTCCCAAAGATTGTTGTTGTTAGTTGCGAAGTCGTGTCCGACCCATTGCGACCCTATGGACCACGTTCCTCCAGGCCTTCCTGTCCTCTACCATCTTCTGGAGTCCATTTAAGCTCACGCCTCCTGCTTCAGTGACTCCATCCAGCCACCTCATTCCCTGTCATCCCTTCTTCTCTTGCCCTCAATCTTTCCCAGCATTAGGCTCTTCTCTAGTGAGTCCTTCCTTCTCATTAGGTGGCCAAAGTATTTGAGTTTTAGCTTCAGGATCTGGCCTTCTAAAGAGCAGTCCGGGTTGATCTCCTCTAGGACTGACCGGTTTGATCACCTTGCAGTCCAAGAGACTCGCAGGAGTCTTCTCCAGCACCATAGTTCAAAGGCCTCAATTCTTTGGCGCTCAGCCTTTCTTATGGTCCAGCTTTCACTGCCATACATTGCAACTGGGAAAACCATAGCCTTGACTATACGCACTTTTGTTGACAGGGTGATGTCTCTGCTTTTTAGTGTGCTGTCTAGATTTGCCATGGCTTTACTCCCCAGGAGCAAGCGTCTTTTAATTTCTTGGCTACAGTCCCCATCTGCAGTGATCTTGGAGCCCAGGAAAATAAAATCTGTCACTACCTCCATTTCTTCCCCATCTATTTGCCAGGAATTGAGAGGGCCGGATGCCATGATCTTGGTTTCCTTAATGTTTAGTTTCAACCAAACTTTTGCACTCTCCTTCTTCACTCGTAACAAGAGGCTCTTTAGTTCTTCTTCACTTTCTGCCATTAGAGTGGTATCATCTGCATATTTTAGGTTGTTGATATTTCTTCCGGCAATCTTAATTCCAACTTTTGATTCATCTAGCCCTGCCTTTCTCATGATGTGCTCTGCATATAAGTTAAGTTTCAAAGATAGAAAGAAAAAAAATCTCAACAGCCTAGTTACCCATACTGTATATTCTTCTTCAGAAGCAAGTGACTTATTTATCTAAGCTTAAACTTTGAAACTCAAATACTTTGGCCACCTAATGAGAAGGAAGGACTCACTGGAGAAGAGCCTCATGCTGGGAAAGGTTGAGGGCAAGAGAAGAAGGGGACGACAGAGAATGAGGTGGCTGAATGGAGTCACTGAAGCAGTAGGCGTGAGCTTAAATCAACTCCAGAAGATGGTAGAGGACAGGAAGGCCTGGAGGAACGTGGTCCATGTGGTCATGAGGGGTCGTACACGACTTCGCAGCTAACAACAACAACAAAACTCATTAAAAACAATAAGATAAACATGCTACAGTGAAAAATCCCATTCATTTCATAATTTGATAAATTAATTTCACAGAAGGTAGCTCTCTAGAGAGGTCTACTATGCTAAGAATGTCTATGGAGATTCTCAATCATCCAGGTGATGGTTCACTCAAAGGTGGTTTTTCAAAAGGCAACTGGACTTTCCTAGTTTTTCCTTGAAGACATTTCACTTCTCATCCAAGAGGTTTCACTGGTTCTGGCAGGATGAGGTGGGAGATGGGGAGGATTAGTTCTGACAGGGTGAGAAGGGGAATGGAAGGATCATATTTCTTTGCAGTCATCTGGACATTAACACTCTCTCTGAGAATGATTGAGGTCACTTGGGGGTTTATCAGGGTCACCTGAATCAGAGTGCAAATGGATGTGGAGTCTTATGTTAGTTTATTTTATGAATAACAGAATAACAGTGTTGGAAGGAGCCTTGGAGGTCTTCCAGTCCAACCCCATGCTCAGGCAGGAAACCCTATACCATTTCAGGCAAATGGTTATCCAATCTCTTCTTTAAAACTTCCAGTGTTGGAGCTAAGTAAATAAGTAAGTCATTCCACTGGTTAATTGTCCTAACTGTCAGAAAATTTCTCCTTAATTCCATGTTGCTTCTCTCCTTAACTAGTTTTCATCCATTGCTTCTTCTTCTGCCTTCAGATACTTTGGAGAATAGGTTGACCCATCCTCTTCTTCATGGTAACCTTTTAGATATTGGAACACTGCTATCATATCACTCCCAGTCCTTATTTTCAGTGAACAATGTTAGGAATGGTTGAAAGAGAAGAAGAGGACAACCAGCCATGAGGCAGATAATAATAATATAATAATAATAATTTTATTTATATACTGCCCTTCTCCCGAAGGACTCAGGGCGGTGAACAGGGCAAACATATAAAAATACAAAGATACAAAAGTTAAAAGAGAATTAAACAACTGCCCAGGCTAAAACAATAGGTAAAAATATTTACAACAACAATAAAATCCCAACCCATCCCCCATCAGGCCAGGCCGGCTTGTTCGAACAAATGAGTCTTCAGATCGCGCCGGAAGGAGCGAAGGTCGGGCGCCATCCGGAGCTCAACCGGCAACCGATTCCATAAATCCGGGGCGCCCACAGAGAAGGACCTCCCCCTGGGGGCCACCAGACGGCATTCTCTGACCGGTGTCACCCTGAGGAGGCCCTCTCTGTGGGAACGCACAGGGCGGAGGGAAGTTGAGGCCGGCAGCAGGTGATCCCTGAGGTACTCCAGACCCATGCCATGTAGGGCCTTGAAAACCATTACCAAAACCTTGAATCTCACTCGGAAGACAACTGGGAGCCAATGCAGCTCACGGAGCAGAGGTGTAACCTGGGAGTATCAGGAGACTCCCAGCACAACTCTCGCGGCTGCATTCTGTACCAGTTGGAGCCTCTGAGTGGTCCTCAAGGGCAGCCCCATGTAGAGAGCGTTGCAGTAGTCTAAACGAGAGGTCACGAGTGCATGAGTGACCGTACGCAGGGCATCCCGGTCAAGATAGGGCCGCAACTGGCGCACCAGGTGAACCTGGATAGACTCCATTATTCAGCAATGGTGCACTGTTGGGAGATTGGAAGGACTAGGATGAATCAGACTCTCCTAAACAAAATAAATGTGTGGGCAGAGCATTTGAGTGAACCCTGTCTCTGAATTTCTCCCGGGGAAGGAGAAATGATCAACTTATTTCTCAAGAGCAATGAGAATATTAGCATCCTAGGCTGAAACTATCTTACTTCAGAATACTATATGAAGATCCAATTCTCTGGAGAAGTCTCTAATGCTGGGGAAGATGGAAGGAAAGAGAAGATATGGATGACCAGCAGAAGGGTGGATGGACTGGACAGTCACTTGTCTGAAATGGTATAGAGTCTCTTGCTTGAGCAAGGAGATACACTAGAAGACCTCCAAGGTTTCTTCCATCTCTGTTCTGATTGACTCCGTTACATAGTGATGAATGAACTATTAGAAGACCTGAAATATAAGGTTAGGGTCAAATCACTACAAAGAGGAGGGGGGGTGTTCAACCTGTTCACCAAAGCGCCTGAAGGCAGAACAAGAAGGAACAGATGGAAACTAATCAAGGAGAGGAGCAGCCTAGAACTAAGGAGGATTTTACCGACAGTGAGAACAATTAACCAGTGGGACAACCTGCCTCCAGAAGCTGTGAATGCTCCAACACTGGAGGTTTTCAAGAAGAGACTGGACACCCATTTGTCTGAAATGTTATGGGTCTCTTGCTTAAGCAGGGGGTTGGATTAAAAGACCTCCAAGGTTCCTTCCAACTCTGTTATTCCGTGTTCTAAAAGTTTCAGTGTCCAACTTAATCACTTTCTGTCTTTACTGCAATGGTTTCACTTTTTTTAAAAAAGAAAGACATTGCAAGAGTGGTGAATATCTGTAGCCTCAGGTGGAGGCCAGCAGTGAAACAACACGATCGCAAAGCCTTAATCTTTACCCACACTGACACCAAACAACACCAGTTTGATTGGAGCAACACTCAAATCATGGGCCACCCTACCATTCCGCCACGCTCGTGAGTTCATCGAAGCCTGGCACTCCAGAAGCAATTCCATCAACAGACACATTGACCTACAACCAGCCGACAAATGGCTCAGAATCCAAATCAACCGCACAGCCAACCAGAGATGGCACCGACCCTCAACCTATCCCGCACAAGCCCCCATCCCAATGACCTTGACCTGATGTAACTGCCCCATCCCAAGACCCATTAGAGGTCCCTCACTGATGACTCCCACCTGACCTATCACAAGACCCTTACTGGACACACCCACACCTGAAGCCCTCATAAACAGAAGAACACTGACGCTGACATCCCCTGAACTCTGCTGAAGGTGTTATCCAGCCTAGTAATGAAATGTTCAGAAACCAACCCACAAGCCTTGGTGGAGCAGTGGGCTAATGCCTCCTTAAGTAACACCAGCTGCCTGCAATTAATGCAGGTTCGCATCCCACCAGGCTCAAGGTTGACTCAGCCTTCCATCCTTCCGAGGTAGGTAAAATGAGGACCCAGATTGTTGGGGGCAATACTGTAAGCTGAGTTTGTAAAACTGCCACTTGGGGGGGGGGGGTGAAAGCCCTAATAAGCAGGCATATACATACTGTAGAATGAAGGCTATTGCTAAGCACATTGTGCTTTAGATTGTAAGCTGCCCTGAGTCTTTGGAGAAGGGCGAGATATAAATGGGATTAAAAAAAAAAAGCTCTGAGAACAAACTTTCACCCTCATGAAAGACATTCTCTTCTGTGTTTAATAATTATTTCAACTGTTTTTCAGACTAATACGCACACATCACTATTAATGTGTGAAGTAAAAGAATATAGAGGAGAAATATTAGTGTTGGCTTTTTTAAAAAACATAAATGGATTTAAATATGTTTATAGCATTAAATAGATGTTCCCTATGTTGACTGTGTCTTCCCATTGTCTCATGACAAACTTTCTCTTACCTGGGGATATCTAGGGGGGGGGGGATATTCTAAAGTTGAACATATGGAAAACTTTCTCAAGAGCTAAAATCTTAACAATTAGCTACTCCTGAGAGAGGAGAAATCAGAAAAAAACTGCTTTATTTTTACCAGTTTACCAATTTTTGTAGCATTTAAAAAAAGAAGTAAAGAGAAAACAAGTTGCATCCACTGAATTAATTAGTTATTAATTTAAAATACCCAAACAATTGGAATATTCAAAAACTTATTAACTAATTCAGGAAACACCCCCCCTCCTAAAAATTAGCATCCCAAACTGATATAAATTACCACAACGTATCACATATTCATTTAACCATTTAACAACAATAGACTAAATTAGGCATGAAAAATTGTCAAGCGCTGGGAGTACAATTAACATTCAGGCTGCCCCTTCTAAACATGGTTGACCAATTTGGGTTACAAAAGCCAGCTCTATTTTTGATGGAAACAAAACCACAACCTTATTTTTTTTTCCCCAAACAGAATATAGCTGGAAGGGATCTTGGAGGTCTTCTAGTTCAACCCACTACTCACGCAGGAGACCCTATACCATTTCAGACAAGTGGCTGTCCAGTCTCTTCTTAAAAACCTCCAGTGACGGAGCACCCACAACTTCTGAAGGCAAGCTGTTCCACTGGTTAATTGTCCTCACTGTTAGGAAGTTTCTCCTTAGTTCTAGGTAACTTCTCTCCTTGATTAGTTTCCATCCATTGTTTCTTGTCTCGTCTTCTGGTGCTTTGGAAAAAATATGTTGACACCGTCTTCTTTGTGGTGGCCCCTCCAATACTGGAACACAGCTATCATGTCACCCCTGGCCCTTCTCTTCCCTAGACTGGCCATACCCAATTCCTGCAACCGTTCTTCATATATTTTAGTTTCCAGGTTTTTAATCATCTTAGTTGCTCTTCTTTGCACTTTTTCCAAAGTGTTACTCTATGTTCCTTTGCTGCTGCCTAGTGACTATCTTGATTTTTTGCAACCAGATTGGGTTTCTCTCTTTTAAACAAACAGTCAGAATGGAGATCAGATTAAATGATCTGATTTTACTTCACCTGACAGTAAATGTCCTGAACCTAAGTCTACAATATGTTATTTAAAATATACCCGAGTATCTAATTTTACTTATTCATTCATTCATTTATTTTTTCCCCACATTTATTACTTTTTATAAATAACTCAAGGCAGCAAACGTACCTATCATTCCTTCCGCTTCTTTTTTTTCATTCTCACAACAACAGCCCTGTGAGGTAGGCTAGCCTGAGAGAGGGAGGGAGGGACTGCCTCCAAATCACTAAGGCTGGGACTAGAACTACTAATATAAAGATTTTTTAAAAGAAAGCAAAACATCGGTGCAAACTAATATAGCTGAAGAAAAAGAAAAATCAAAGAGAAAGTAAAGAATTCGAGGAAGAATAAAAAACCTAAAAGATTTTTTTTTTTAAAAAAAAAAGTAGTTTCTCAGTTTCTTACAGCAGTCATAAGGACAATTTTAGGTTTATCTCTTAAAACTGTCCTTATGACTGCAGTTACAAAAATATAGTCTAAATATCCATGAAGTTAGGTCAAGGATAAATCTGCACTAAATTGGTCACAGATTTCCCCACTGAGAGAATAATCTACATGCAAATATGTAGTTTATTGATTGAAGGTAGTTTTATTGATTTTCAGTTGTGAAATTAATAATAATAATAATAATAATTAATAATAATAATAATAATAATAATAATAATAATAATAATAATAATAATAATAATAATAATAATAATAATAATAATAATAATTGGAAGGGACTTTGGAGGTCATCTAGTCCAACCCCCTGCTCAGGCAGGAAACTCTATCATTTTGGACAAATAGCTGTCCAGTCTCTTCTTAAAAACTTCCAGTGTTGGGGCATTCACAGCTTTTGGAGACAGGTTGTTCCACTGGTTAATTGTTCTAACTGTTGGGACGTTTCTCCTTAGTTCTAGGTTGCTTCTCACCTTGACTAGTTTCCATCCGTTGCTTCTTATCCTGCTTTCAGGCGCTTTGGAGAATAGCTTGGCTCCCTCTTCTTTGGGGCAGCCCCTGAGATATTGGAACCCTGTTATCCTTTCAACACTAGTCCTTCTCATCCTTCTTTTCATTAAACTAGGCATACCCAATTCCAGCAACTGTTCCTTATATGTTTTAGCCCCCAGTCTCCTACTCATCTTTGTTGCTCTTGTCTGTACTCTTTCTAGAGTCTCAACATCTTTTTTACATTGTGGTGACCAAAACTGGATGCAGTGTTCCAAGTGTGGCCTTACCAAGGCATTGTAAAGTGGTATTAGTACTTCACATGATGTATGTAGCTGTGTAGATTGCCAGCTCTTTTAAGTATAGAGAAACCAAGGTTCAATCAAAAATTCTACGAATCTTTCTTGAGATACTCAAAAGATGCTACTTATTAGTGTAATACATGTATGGAGAAGCTGTGACACTCTATTCCTTCTTTCCTTCCTTTTCCTTCCTTCCTTCCTTCCTTCCTTCCTTCCTTCCTTCCTTCCTTCCTTCCTTCCTTCCTTCCTTTCTTTCTTTCTTTCTTTCTTTCTTTCTTTCTTTCTTTCTTTCTTTCTTTCATTTAGAAATTGCACAATTGCAGTTTCCAGATTCCTTCTGGGTAGAAGCTGGGAGTCGTAAATTAATAGTATTGGGATAACCACTGATTCTTTACTCCTGAAGTGGGAGGCAGTTTCCTTTGGGCCAGCATACAAATTAAGTGTTATTTCAGATCAATAAATATAAATACATGCATCTATATTGTTGGGTTGGCAGTTTACTTTGCTATGACTACAATCCCTACAGGAAATATGCTGGGAACATAAATAAAAATAAAAGCAAACACTTGGCTTTTAGGCTTAATAACTATTCAATTAGAGGACGAAAGAAGTGGAAAAGAAAAGTCTAAGAAGGAGAGCTAAATTTAATGTAATAATAATAGAGTTGGAAGGGTCCTTGGAGGTCTTGTAGTCCAACCCCCTGCTTGGGCAGGGAACCCTATACCATTTCAGACAAATGGCTGGCCAGTCTCTTCTTAAAAACTTCCAGTGTTGGAGCATTCACAGCTTCTGGAGGCAGGTTGTTCCACTGATTAATTGTTCTAACTGTCAGGAAGTTTCTCCTTAGTTCTAGGTTGAATCTCTCCTTGACTAGTTTCCATCCATTGCTTCTTGTCCTGCCTTCAGGTGCTTTGGAGAATAGCTTGACTCCCTCTTCTTTGGGGCAGCCCCTGAGATATTGGAACCCTGTTATCCTTTCAACACTAGTCCTTCTCTTCAACAATTTTACAAATCGTATATGAAGTGGAGAGCTTTTAACTATAATTTAATCCAGCTGGGCTCTGGTCTTATTTTTGTTGTTCTTTTCTCCTAAGGGGAAAAAAAGAGAGATGAAGTTTGGTGAGTAGGAGTAAAATTGTACAAAGACTAGTAACATTTAATAAATAACCCACAAGGGTATTCTGACTGATAAATTAAAGACAGACATATCAAACACAAGGCCAGGGGGCCGGATCCAGCCCGCGAAGTGGTTTCATGTGGCCCGCGAAGCCATCCTGGAAACAGTGAGGAAATGGCCCCCACTGCCTTGGCCCTGGCCCAGAGACCCTCCTTCTGCCAGAGACCCTCAGATCTGTCCCACTCCTGCCCAGGCCCCCATAGGCACCCTTGATGCGAAAGATGTAGAGCTGGCCACGCCCACCCAGTAGGCCACGCCCACCCTGGCCATACCCACCCAGCCCCCTGAGGGCAACCGCAATGCTGATGCGGCCCTCAATGAAATTGAGTTTGACACCCCTGATTAAAGAGAAGAAGAGTTTTCTAACATGAGTGTAAAAGAAAGTGAAGTGAAATCAGCAACTTCAAATGATATCACATAGGAATGGGCAAGCTGTTCATTCAGTCCCACTTCCGATACACATTCTCTTGATGTATTTGCCTAAAGCCAGCCCACAAACCAGAATGAATATCTACACCATCCATCACATATTTTTCAGAAGGGGTTCGCAACTCAAAAACTGTGATTAGGAAGGGTATTCACAAAATATAGTAAGTGCTTCTACAAAGACTGCAGATTAGATATAGATAGATAGATAGATAGATAGATAGATAGATAGATAGATAGATAGATAGACAGACAGACAGACAGACAGACAGACAGACAGACAGACAGATAGATATAGATGTAGTTATAGATAGATAAATAGATAGATAGATAGATAGATAGATAGATAGATAGATAGATAGATAGATAGATAGAGATAGAGATAGATGATAGATAGATAGATAGATAGATAGATAGATAGATAGATAGATAGAGATAGAGATAGATGATAGATAGATAGATAGATAGATAGATAGATAGATAGATAGATAGATAGATAGATAGATAGATAGATAGATAGATAGATATTGGCACATATGGACAGACATGGAAGAGGGGAAACAGAATTTCCAAACTGTTGAACAGATGGTCCAACAGAAACGTACATTTGAGAGAATGTGAAACTGAATGAAAGCAAAATTGACTATTGTCACTGAACAAAATTAAATGTGATCAGTTCTATGGATAACTGATTGCACTAGACATTAATAACAGAATAACAGAGTTGGAAGAGTCCTTGGAGGTCTTCTAGTCCAACCCACTGCTCAAGCAGGAGACCCTATACCATTCTGGGCAAATGGCTGTCCAATCTCTTCTTAAAAGCCTGCAGTGATGGAGCACTCACAACTTCTGAAGTCAAGCTGCTTAATTGTTCCCGCTGTTAGGACGTTTCTCCTTAATTCCAGGTTGCTTCCCTCCTTGGTCAGTTTCCAGCCATTGTTTCTTGTCTTGACTTCTGATGCTTTGGAAAATAGATTGACCCCCTTGTCTTTGTAGGAGCCCCTCAAATACTGGGACACTGCTATCATGTTGCCCCTGGTCCTTCTTTTCACTAGACTAGACACGCCCATTTCCTGCAACCGTTCTTCATATGTTTTAGCCTCCGGTCTCCTAATAATCTTTGTTGCTCTTCTTTACATTCTTTTCAGAGTATTTAGTCTTCCACTGCTTACCTCTCAGTGGGTGTGAGGCACGTAAGAAAAACTTTGATTAATCAGGTCATCAGTCTACCGTTAGGATCTTGAGGTTCTCTGAACTTCTCTGAAGAAGCTTCAATCTCCTTGGATGAGAAGCAAAAAGCACCTTTGGGACAACCATGATCTGGATGACTGTGGATCACCATGGACATAGGGGCAAAAAGAAGCAATGCTTCTTTAAGGAAAAGGCGGAAGAGTCAGGATCAGGAAAAGGAAAGGAGGCGAGGTTGTCGTTCAGGAATACAAGCTAAATTGAGGGCTAATCCACATGGAGCTCTGTTTCCATCTGTCCTATTTGCCATTGTTCACTCCCTAGAGACTAAAATGGACAATCTGAAACTTGAGATGGCCATGAAAAAGGATTGTATATCGGAGGTGGTGACCGTCTGAGAGATTGAAGAGACTGGACAGCCATTTGTCTGAAATGGTATAGGGTTTCCTGCCTTAGCAGGGGGTTGGACTAGATGACCTCCAAGGTCCCTTCCAACGTATTATTATTATTATTATTATTATTATTATTATTATTATTATTATTATTATTATTATTATTATTATTATTATTATTATTATTATTATTATTATTATTATTATTATTATTATTATTATTATTATTGATGCATCGAAATTTCATTTAGATGTATGCTGATTGGTGTACATTCAAAGTGACAATAAAGTTGTTGTTGTTGTTGTTGTTATTTAACAGACTATAATAGATCTTGATCATCTCTCTTTCCACATTGTTTCAGATACTTAAGGAATATTATCCTTTCTACTCTTCGTAAGGCTTAACTTTCAATATCTCCAATCTGCGACTTAGTTTACAGGATGTTGATAATCTTCATAGGTCCTTTTTTCCATCTGATCCAATTCCAGTGTTCTCTGAGTATGGCTGCTGTTAAGGTTCCCACAAAATTGATATTTAGGCCATTAAATCCAGTCCCCTGTTTCATGCAGAATCCAATTTAAAGCATTCTCCAGGTAATGGATGAAGAAAGTTAAAGTTCGAATTTGAGTTCCAGAGAAGAGCAAAAAGAGATAAGGATGAGGCAATCCCTAGAAACTGAGGACAACAATCAAGTGGAATTTTCATGAAATATATTGATGAATGTTAGAGAAACCAAGTGAAAGTGTTCTATCAAATGGACACAGCCAAAAAGGAACAAAGAAAGCCAAGATCTACTAGAGAAATGAGATATAAAGAAGAGATGGTACACCTTGAGATTCAAGGTGCTGGTTATGACCTACAAAGCCCTACCTGGCATGGGTCCAGATTACCTACGGCAGCACCTGCTGCCGGCATCAACTTCCCTCCGTCCAGTGCGCTCCCACAGAGAGGGCCTCCTCAGGGTGCCTCCGATCAGAGAATGTCGATTGGTGGCCCCCAGGGGGAGAGCGTTCTCTGTGGGTGTGCCAGACCTATGGAACCGTTTGCCGGTTGAGCTCCGGACGGCCCGCGACCTTCGCTCCTTCCGGCGTGATTTAAAAACTTATCTATTTGAACAATCTGGCCTGGTCTGATGGGTTTAGGGTTGGATTTAATTTTAACATAGTTTTAATTATTGTATTATATTGGGCATAATTATTTAATTCTTTTTAACCTCTTTTTTAACTTTTGTATTTATATTCTGATATTTATTGCCCTGTACACCGCCCTGAGTCCTTCGGGAGAAGGGCGGTATAAAAATTTAATAAATAATAATAATATAAAAGAGCTATGCAAAAAAGAAAGGAAAAAAACAACCCCCAAATTAACAATCTATTCAAAGACTGGATCACTGAACTAGAGACCAACAGTGTGCAAAATGAAGCTAATGGACCCAAGAAAAGATGGCTAACCGCAAAGCTGCGAGAATTGGTGAAATAGTAGCAAAAAAATAAATAAATTACAAGTTGATGCCAATAAAATGCTGCCTGCGGTTTGTAAAGGGGAATGTAAAAGATAAGCAGGGGCCAAGGAATGAAAAGAAAAAGATCAAGTTATATTCTAAAGCCAAAGAAAAAGGTAGCATTAAAGAATTCTTGAACCACTGGATTGCAACCCTTGTGACACAGCTTGACAAAATATGAAAGTGCCGAGGTATCTCGCTGACCACAAAGCTAAATATTGTCAAAACTATTACTTCCACAGTTGAAAAGGGTTGTGAAAGCTGAATGATTGGAAAGGCTAAATTAAGAAACACCGGTGCCTTTGAGTTACGGTTCTAGGGGGAAATGTTGACAATTCCTTGGACCATACAAAAGGAATAAACCATTCAATACAAGACGAAGTTAAAATCAGTTGCCAATTGAAAGCACAAATAAGGAAGCTAGATTGTTGAAGGGGAAACTAGTAATACACAACCAGGTGAAAATATATCCATCAGGCCACAAATGACAGGTGATAAATTGACTAAGCAATTGAAAAACATCAACAGATCCTGGACTATTCTCTGTTTCTTTTTTTATTGAAAAGTTTTACAGTACATTTTATTTTTAACAAAACAAAACAAAACCCCTCCCAACCCCCTCCCCTCTTCCCAACCCTCCCCAACACCTCCCTCCCTCCCCCTCCCCCCTCCCCGACTTCCCAGAGCTAAATACAAGGTATAAAAGTAGAAACAATCATAATCTACCATATGCAAACAACAATAAACTATTAAATCTATCGCACTTTAACTCATAAAATGACTACAAGCAATATAAATATCACATCAATACTTATTCAAATGCTAAATGAAACTTTTTAGTCCCATATTTATTCTGGATGTAATCAATCCATTTTTTCCACTCCACAATATATCTCTGTTGCGAATGGTCTTTCAAGTACACTGAGATCTTTGCCATTTCCGCCAGGTTGGAAACTTTTAAAGTCCATTCTTCTATAGTCGGCAGTTCTTCCTTCTTCCAATATTGCCCTACTAAAAGTCTTGCTGCCGTAATTAAATTCAACATCAACTTAGTGTCCACAACAGTAGTGTCAGTAGTAATGCCCAGTAAAAACAATTGCGGACAAAACTTTATCCTTTTCTTAAATATCTTCTGCATATTCCACCAAATTTTAATCCAAAATGCTTTAACCTTTTTACAGGTCCACCATATATGAAAATACGTTGCATCTTCACCACCACACCTCCAACATTTAGGCTGGCAGTTCGGATACATACTTGCTAGTTTTTTTAGGATCTAAATGCCAGCTATAAAACATTTTATAAAAGTTCTCTCTTAAGACTATTCTCTGTTTCTACTTATCCAATTAATAGGAGTCCACCGCTCTTGTGCATAATTGGTTCCACTCACATTCAAATGAGGGCAGGACAAGAAGCAACGGATGGAAACTAGTCAAGGAGAGAAGCAACCTAGAACTAAGAAGAAATCTCCTGACAGTTAGAAGAATTAATCAGTGGGACAAATTGCCTCCAGAGGTTGTGAATGTTCCAACACTGGACATTTTTAAGAAGAAATTGGACAAACATTTTTCTGAAGTGGTAAAGGGTTTCCTGCCTGAGCAGGGGGTTAGACTTCCAAGGTCCCTTTCAACTCTTCATTCTATTCTATTCTATTCTGTTCTGTTCTGTTCTGTTTTGTCCTATTCTATTCTATTCTGTTCTGTTCTGTTCTGTTCTGTTCTGTTCTGTTCTATTGCACTCCACTCCATTCCATTGATTTTCTTGCAATTAAATTCATTATTCTGTATGCTCAACTCTGGAACAAGAAAGAATCTTGGCCGTGACATCTTTTCAGATATTTGAAGCATACCATAATATCAGATATTTGAAGAATACCATAATATCACCACTCAAACGTATCTCCTCAAAACCCAAAACATGAAGTCTCTTGATCATCTTTATATTCATCAGCCATTCAGTAATAATAATAATAATAATAATAATAATAATAATAATAATAATAATAATAATAATAATAATAATAATAATAATGAAGAAGAAGAAGAAGAAGAAGAAGAAGAAGAAGAAGAAGAAGAAGAAGAAGAAGAAGATGAAGAAGAAGAAGTAGTTGGAAGGGACCTTGGAGGTCATATAGTCCAACCCCCTGCTTAGGCAGGAAACCCTATACCATTTCAGGCAAATGGCTGTCCAGTCTCTTCTTAAAAACTTCCAGTGTTGGAGCATTCACCACTTCTGGAGGCAGGTTGTTCCACTGGTTAGTTGTTCTAACTGTCAGGAAGTTTGTCTGGCTCTTGGCGATTCTATGGGCCGGGTCTCTCCACATCTTCCAATCTTGCACTACAACTTTGAATTGTTCTATGCTCTGGCTTGGTGTCAGTTTTGGTGGTGTCCAGCCCCCATGTTCTTTGGTGGTCTGGTTTCCTTTTACTGCTAACTCTTCCAAACATAATTGCTTTCTCTGATGAATTTCCCCTGCATGAGCTGGCCAAGATAAATGAAACAGTTTTGCGATTTTTCCAGCAAAACATTGCGACACCAGAATATTAAATTGCGGCCACTGCTGGAATGCCTACACCAACACATTGACCTTCTGGTCTTTAGCAGAATAACAGGGACCTCAGAGATCTTCTAGTCCAACCCCAGACTCAAGCAGGAAACATTATACCATTCCAGACAGGTGGCTATCCAGTCTCTTCTTAAAAGCCTCCAGTGATGGAGCACCCATGGCTTCTGAAGGCAAGCCCTTCTACCAATTAATTGTTCTCATTGTTCCCACTGCTTATTTATGTGATGGATTTATTTGTTTGGGGTCCATCAAACAAAAAAAGCCCTTGAAAAGAAAGAAAAAGCGAAGCGCTGTTCAGCAACAAAAGCAGTTATTATTTCACTGGGGTGACACTAATCACACTTGGCAAGTTTTGTCTCACAAAATAAGCTGAGCCAGTCCCACCCTTTTTTTCCATTACAACTGTGTCTCTTCCAGCTCAAGTAAGTTTCATTCTGAATTCTGATTTAACTAATAGATGTTCTAAAATTAATTTCCGAACTGGAGCATGTGGACTCTTTCACACCTTCACTTCACTAATAGCTAACCCTACGTCTTCACTTTACACATTAGCACTAAAATGGCAAATGGAAGCAAATTTGATACGACTGCACCTATGGCGGCTTTCAGATTTGCACAGGTGTGAATTTTTGCTGAGGTTCACAACCACTCCTGAACACTACTAAAAGACGCACAGAAAGGAAACTTGAAATAACTCAGAGGAAGTGTGGCGGTAGCAGAAGAACAGCAGTGGTGACAGTAGTAATCTTCTTCAACTTGCATCTCCCCTTTCTTTCTGGAAATTCAAACGACATTATTTTGGGTCACTGTGTGACTGACGTGGTAAACAAGGCACAGACTTCAATGGATAATTAGAACTGCAGGGGGAAAAAATTGCTACCAACCTGCCTTCCATTGAGGACCTTTATAGTGCATGAGTCAAAAAGAGGGCTGTGAAAACATCCACAGACATAAACTGTTTCAGTGTGTACCCTCAAAATGACACTATAGGGCAGGGGTGTCAAACTTGCAACATCACATGACGTGTTGCAACATATCACAACTTTTTCCCCATTGCCAGCAATGGGGTGGGCGTGATTTTGGCATGACGCATCCGGCCCACGGGCCAGCAGTTTGACACCCCTGCTATAGGGCATTACACACCTACAACTAGACACATGGACAGTTGTTGTTTTTTTTTTACGTGCCATCACTCTGCTAAACAACTAATTCCCACAACACTGTTAAACTATCTTAGTAAGGCTGTATTACTATTACTCTTCTCACCTTTCCTATAACATATCTCCTTATCTACTTATGACTATAAGTTTGTTGCTTTTGTATCTTATGATTTATATTATTTTATTTAGTATCCTAATATGATTTATGCTGATTGCTTATTTGGTCTCCTACAAACATCACTGAGAGTTGTATGTTATGATTTATGATGAATGTATTTTTACATGACTATGATCATGATTTATCACTTGTTGCTTGTATGTACACTGTGAGTTTATGCACCAGAGGCAAATTCTTTGTTTGTCCAGTCACACTTGGCCAATAAAGAATTCTATTCTATTCTATTCTATTCTATTCTATTCTATTCTATTCTATTCTATTCTATTCTATTCTATTCTGTTCTGTTCTGTTCTGTTCTGTTCTGTTCTGTTCTGTTCTGTTCTGTTCTATATTCTGTGCTATTCTATTCTATTCTATTCTATTCGATTCGATTCAATTCGATTCGATTCGATTCGATTCGATTCTTCTATTCGATTCCATTCCATTCCATTCTTAAAAGAGCACCTGAAAAAAGCTCCTTCTGAGGGATGAAAGAAGAGGATCAAGCAACATTTGGAAAAGACATTAAAAGGATTGGAGTTTTTTTGTGTTGACACAAAAAGAAATAGACATTGCAGACACAAGAGCCAGTAGCATCTCAAGACTTGGTGGATAGGTCTGCCCACAGGTACCCTTTGAAGAAATTGTTAGAAAAAATGAAAAAGAGGCAAATTAGCTGAGCAAAATAATCTAAGGATATCAAAAAGAAATCCAGGATTTAGACAGAAAAAATATTTAATGATATAAAGGGAAAGGAGATGAATCTTGAAAGGGTGGGGGAAATAGAAGCCTAAAAGAACTTCAACCAAGTGGGCTGCCATTACAAAGAGACAGAGGTAATGGAAGATTCCTTCTGCATCTGTTCCACTGCAGAAAAGAAGATGAATTAGTTTGAAGTCCAACTACAAGAAGATGGATGTGGTACAGGTAGTCCTCGATTTATGACCATTTAGTTAGTCACCATTCAAAGTTATGATAGACCTACAAAAAGCTATTCCAGATTCAAACTTCTGATACCCGTCCCTGTGGTCACATGATCACATTTTGGGCACTTGGCAACCAGCCAATATTTTTTTTTTCCTTTTCTGGAAACTTGCATTTGCTTTTGGTTTCCATCAAGAAATGCTCTACAGTGAACAATAGGTTTGCTTAATGACCAGCATGTTTGCTTTATGATTGCACTTGTGCTTAATGACCACCACAAAAAAATGGTTGTTAAATTGGGCATGATCACATGATGGCCTGCTTGTGACTGTCATGACTTATAATCCTAATGGCAGGCTCAATGATAGTCATAAGTCAAGGACTGCTTGTAGAACCTCTTAGAAAGCTTCCCAACTTTGAAACCTGATAGAAAACTTCGACCAAACCATGTAGACTTCAAGAGAATGAAGTCACAGCTTATAGTTATGATCCAATAATGTTCCCAATTGACTCTGCAGAAGATCATCATCCCTTCAGTGAGTTCATTTTATCCAGCTTGGTCAATATTTATAGCCTGCTTCAATAAATGACAAGGATTAATTAGACTCACCAGGACAGCTTGTGAAATCAAATTATCCTTGGCACATGGCTGGAGAAATGTAATTTGGGCATCATTTTGGGTTGATTTAACATCTTGACTCTGGAAGGTGTCATCTTTTAAAAGTGTTGTTGTTATTACAAAGCACAAGCCATCAGTCTCAAGCTGGTTTTTTCATGCTGAGAGTAAACTGATGTGTGGGACACCTGAAAGTTCAAGATTTTATCTTTATCCCACTATGTAATCATTTAGCTGTCTTTAAACAAATATGGCAGTGAAAGTTGGACCATAAGAAAGGCTGAGCGCGAAAGAATTGAGGCCTTTGAACTATGGTGCTGGAGAAGACTCCTGCGAGTCCCTTGGACTGCAAGGTGATCAAATCTGTCAGTCCTGGAGGAGATCAACCCTGACTGCTCTTTAGAAGGCCAGATCCTGAAGTTGAAACTCAAATACTTTGGCCACCTAATGAGAAGGAAGGACTCACTGGAGAAGAGCCTAATGCTGGGAAAGGTTGAGGGCAAGAGAAGAAGGGGACGACGGAGAATGAGGTGGCTGGATGGAGTCACTGAAGCAGTAGGTGTGAGCCTAAATGGACTCCAGAAGATGGTAGAGGACAGGAAGGCCTGGAGGAATGTTGTCCATGGGGTTGTGATGGGTCGGACACAACTTCGCAACAAAACAAATAGCTTTGTGCTACAATGTGTTACTTTGGGGGGGGGACCTGCTTTAGAAAAATTTCTTGGATTATGGGAGAATAATTAATTGGGTTCCTCAAACTGAAAGCCCTCATCAAAGTCAACTGGAACATTCTCTTCCCAGAGTTCTGGAACCAGATGGTGGTTCGGTAATGACCATAACTGGACATGAGAAAGAAATGAAAACAGCAATCCAGATTCCTCGGCCATTCCATTCCTTGGCCATTCCATTCCTCGGCCATTCCATTCCTCCTGAAAGGGCTCAGATCAAAAACAATAGATGGATGACCTCCACATTTGAGAAATCATTTGGAACAAAAATGCCCCAAAATTAAAATGAGCGCGACTGCCTACCAACTATAGCCGAGCATCTGCCAGGTTTGTAAAACTGAGATGCAAAATATTCTAATTATATACGATTATAATATGCAATTTAGCTACATCTCTCAAGCTCATTACAGAGTTCCACAGTGACTTTGGGTGATAAATAGGTTTCAAACAGATATTTTCTACTGATGAAGCTTGTTTTGGAAGAACAGCCTTTGTGCAACCAGCCAATATACCTTAGATCTCCAGATGCTGGGGATTAACCAAAGCAGATGGGCATTGCCCAGCTTGAAAACCTTCCTATAGCATCTGTTGGTCACTGTCAGAAGGATGAATGCTGTCTGAGCTACATGGACCATCAATTTCAACCAGCTTGAAATTCCATATTTTGGTGGCTGCTGTCCTTTGTCTAGGGGTTTGCAAAATGTTGGTTTTGCTAGCAATGCAAAGGAGATCAACAACTGAGAGAGGATCTGTACCAAGGACAATTTATTGCAGGCAGGATGGTAGGCAATCTCATGCAACTTCCAGGTTGTTCTACGTCTATCCTAATGTTCCCACCTCTCAATGGAAACAAATATTGGAGGCTTTCAAGAAGAGACTGTGAAACCATGTGTTCGAAATGGTATAGGGTCTTCTGCTTGAGCGAAGGGATGGACTAGAAGACCTCCAAGGTCCCTCCAAGCTCTATTATTCTATGTTCTATGTTCTATCCACCACTGAACATCTGATCAATGGATTCCCACCAGTTTTCCAAAGAAGGCACCATTAATTTTGTATTTCTCAATAGAGACTTATTCTCTTTTTTGCTGGCTATGCTTCACAGTTCCTGAATTCCTTGCTAATAGCCACCATCCATCAGTCCCACTGATAAAATATCTAAGTATGTGAAACTGAAATAAATAAATGTGCACCCATTGCTTCTTTCCCCACACAATCTTCTCTAAGTTGAATTGTTAGCTCATCACTTCCAGACTGCAGGGATCTGGCCCAAGATGTATGGAAAGTCACCATTAACACTGATGAATGAATAGCATCAGCAACAAGCACTACCTCCAATTGCAGTTGAGTAGGGTTGGCAGTTTGGCGGGTCAAATCCCGAGTGCCGCGTAACAGAGTGAGCGCCTGTTACTCGTCCCAGCTTCTGCCAACCTAGCAGTTCGAAAGCACGTAAAAATGCAAGTAGAAAAACAGGGACCGCTACGGTGGGAAGGTAACAGCGTTCCGTGCACCTTTGGTGTCTAGTCATGCCGGCCACATGACCACGGAGACGTCCTCGGACAAGCGCTGGCTCTTTGGCTTTGAAACGGAGATGAGCACCGGCCCCTAGAGTTGGAACCGACTAGCACACATGTGCAGGGGAATCTTTACCTTTACTTAGGATTTTTTTAAAAAAATAAAAATAAAAAATCAAATATCTGAATGCCCCACCTCAGCCTGGATTCTCTGAATCACCTTGGAGAGGTTAACATCCTCCAGTATCATTCTTTATCTGCTTGGATAATGGAAATTTAATTACCAAAGGCTTCATTAAATTTCTAGCGGATGAAAGCATATGTTTAGGACAATTAAACTGCTATAAAAGAAGGAAATATAAAAATGGGAGATTGCATCAGCTCTCCTCTCACTCATGTATTAATTCCCTTAGAAATTGTGCTAGTTGTACCTTTTCACTTCTCTTCAGTTTCCCGGGATTATTATTTTTTTTAATCAAGGAAAAATCTTTGTAGTAACTTCAAATGTTGCTTGAAAGGAAACCCAATGACTGTCAAGAAGGGTATCTGTCTTCTTTTTTCATCAGAACATTGTCTTTGGGGTTATTTCAAATTTTCTTTGCATTTTCGCTCAGGAGGACGGCAAGTAAAATGTTGTTTGAATTTCCTGTTGTTGCGCTGCATGCGATTCTACTGTAGCTTCCAATAGCTAGTAAGACTGTCTGAAATAGTTCTATTCCACTTTAAGTTTCTGCCTTCATCTGGAGCATTATAATGTTCTAACTTGAAAGGTCCCAAAGGTGCTTTTTCAGGAGGCAACTGGACTTTCTTGTTTTTCTTTGAAGACATTTCGCTTCTCATCCAAGAAGCTTCTTCAGCTCTGACTGCATGGCGGGGAATGGAAGGATTTATATTCCTTGCAGACATTTGCATTTGCAATATAAATCCTTCCATTCCGCACCATCCAGTCAGAGCTGAAGAAGCTTCTGGGATGAGAAGCGAAACGTCTTCAAAGAGAAACAAGAAAGTACAGTTGCCTCTTGAAAAAGCACCTTGGGACAACCATGACCTGGATGACTGAGAATCTCCATAGACATCTAACTTGAAAGGATACATCAACTCAAAAAAAATCAAGTCACTCTTCTCAATGCTTCAAATCCAGCTTTGGAAATCAACCAGGAAGCGTGGCTTATACTGTACATGCACTACATATTTACCAAAGGACCTCTTCCCATCTGGGTTAAAAAGGGGGCAGCAGCTCCCATCTGTCACTTCAAAACAGAGTATCATTTGGTTTACCTTCAACTTTGAATGAGTTCTTCCACCAAGTCAAAGTGTCCTCTTGAAATGCAGCCTTTATGGTAGGCATTTCTTTTTAGTCAAAGCTAGCTTCAGATTTTTCACAGACCTTGGGAAAATGTCAACAGTCATTTATCCTTCTCTGCTCTGTTCCCCTCCAGATATGTCTTCCTGGGGCATGATATAAGTGGTATCCCTGTTGTCAAGCCTTGTGAGGCTGTCAAACTCAGGAAACAAGAGTCATTTGGACGCCTGGAAAGATCTCTATTGCTAGTAGGGTGATATAACACAATTGTGAAAGGCTGTCAAATTAATTCTCCCACTCAACTTAGATTGATTATGTGCCATCAGGCTGATGTTGGCTCTTAGGAATAACACAGACCTTCTCCACAATCTGGCCCTTCAGTTCGTCCAACAATGCAACTATTGCAACTATTGAGTCCATCCACATTGCTGCTGTCCTCCTCTTTCCTTCCATCTTTCAATTAAGCAAAGTTGGTCTGAGTCTCTTTGTCATACTTTCTCCCTCAATAGGCTCCAGATACATGTCAATGTATCTGGAGATATCAGGCTGGGGAAGACTCATTTTGTAGATAGGTAGGTAGGTAGGTAGGTAGGTAGGTAGGTAGGTAGGTAGAAAGATAGATAGATAGATAGATAGATAGATAGATAGATAGATAGATAGATAGATAGATAGATAGATAGATAGATAGATAGATAGATATAGCAATAGAAATAGAAATAGAAATAATAGAAATAGGACTTAGACTTATATACCATTTCACAGTGGTTTACAACCCTCTCTAAGTTGTTTACCAATTGCACATTGCCACCAACAAATTGGGTCCTCATTTAACCAACCTTGGAAGGATGGAAGGCTGAGTCAACCTTGAACTGGTGAGAATCGAACCCCTCACAATCAGCAGGATTAGCCTGCAATACTGCATTCTAACCACTGGAAAGAGAGAGAAGGAGAAAAAGAGAGAGAAAGAGAGAGAAAGAGAAAGAAAGAAAGAGAAAGAAAGAGAGAAAGAGAAAGAGAGAGAGAGAGAGAGATTATAATTTTTAATTTTTAATTTTTAATTTTTGTATCTAGTTTTTATGTATTGCCCTGTTCACCGCCCTGAGTCCTTCGGGAGAAGGGCGGTATATAAATTAATTAAATAAATAAATAAATAAATAAATAAATAAATAAATAAATAAATAAATAAATAAATAAATAAATATGAATTATGAAATTGGAAAAGATTGAAGGGATAATCTGGCCCAACCTTCTATGATCTTACAAATATCTATATCAGGCATGTCAAACTCGTGACGTCACGTGATGTCGTGTGACATTTTGCTACCAGCAATGGGATGGGCGCAGTTTCGGGATGACGCATCTCTGCCTGCAGGCCAGCAGTCTGACATGCCTGATCTATATGTTTATACGATCCCCTGTATACAATTATTTCTTCTTGGTGCATCATGACTGTACTTTCTTCCAATCAGCCAAACTTTCCATCTGACAGATGACATCAAGAATTGAGTTAAGGATAGTAATCGTGATGGTTGAAGATAAATCCCTCCCCACTCTCTGGTTTCCACTGAAGGTAAACTATGGGGTTCTGAATAACTATACAATTTTTTTAAAAAAGCCTTTTTTCTGTTTTGTTGGACTTTTTTTGACATAACAGAAAAGCGCCTTTGGGACAATCACGACCCAGATGATTGAGAATCTCCACAGACAAGGTTTCTGCCTTATTCTACACAGAAAGGAAACTAATAAAATAGAAGTTCTCCTCCTTCGTTCCAGCTAGATGGGAATTATTCGACAATAACCAAAATCTGTGGGGGGAAAATCTTGGTCCATGGCTTCCCCCCAGCCTCAGTTCACTGCTTTTGGAGTTTTGCCCCTGAATCGCCATAGTGGGCTTATGCTACTATTGCTTTCAAGCCCAAGAAACAGAATTTCCCTCACTCAGAAGAATGAGGAGCTACGTGGTGGCCAAATCTTCTTAGAATATCATAGAATATCAGAGTTGGAAGGAACCTGGGAGGTCTTCAAGTCCAACCCCCCACTCAAACAGGAGACCCTACCCCATTTCAGACAAGTGGCGGTCTAGTCTCTTCTTAAGGACCTTCATTGTTGAAGCACCCATAACTTCTGAAGGCAAGCCATTCCACTGATTGATTGTTCTCACGGTTAGGAAATCTCTCCTTAATTCCAGGTTGCTTGTCTCCTTGATTAGTTTCCATCCGTTGTTTGTTTTTTTGTTTTTTGTTTTTGGTCTTGCTTTCTGGCACTTTGGGAATTTTTCTGGCAGCCCCTCAAAGGCTGGAATACTGCTATTCCAGTATTTAATCTGGTATTTCAGGACAGAATCGCATCCTGAAACTGTTTTGCAGCTGTTCTGTACCAGCCTGCTACCGGCCCTGCAGAAAAGGCAGGGACAACCCCTTTACAAACGGCAAGAGGCTGGAATTACGCCTGCCAAATTTATTAACATAAAGCAGAGCAAAACAAGACACTAACCATGAAACAGGAGCTATGAAACAGGAACTATTCAAGCGGTTGCCTTCAGCAAACCAGCCCTCCCATGCATTCCCCTTTTATACAGTTCAGGGCGTGGCTTCTCTCTGCCTCCTTCTGAGGTGCCCCATTGCCTTCCTCTGTTTACTCCTGATTGACTGCCTCCTGCGTCAGGCGTGCTTGAACAGGGCCAGCAGTGGGTCATCTTCATCCACGCTGTCAGGCTCACACAGCTGGGTCTCCGTCGTGACCAGGTGGGAGGGGCCTGGCTGAGGGCTCTCATCAGCAAGATCTTCAACCCCCTCAGCAAGCTCTTCAACACCCCCCTCCTCCTCTGAGTCGTCCGACCCAACTGCCGAAGCCACAGGCTGACCCTGAATCACAACAGCAGCTTGTTACTTCTAGTGTTGCAACTTTTTCCCAGCCTATGAGTCACTTCCAGGAAAGGCTTTTTGGAACTAGCGCATTTTCCCCATTTGATCTGTCTTAATTACCTCACCCAGAATTTGACAGACTTTTTTTTCTATGCTTGCAGTAACTACTTTCCCCTTCCTTCTTTCCTTCTGCGGCATCTACTGTAATAAAAGGACCTTTCGAGATCCATTTTGTCTTCAGCTTTTCTCCTCAGTGACGTCCTGATGGCTATTATTCTTCCAAAGGCGAGGAACGGCTTCTGAATCTGGACAGTTCTCTTAGAAATTATTGGGACATTTATTTCAAGAAGCCATTCATCATAATCCCCTTATTCAGTTTTGCTGTTCTTTAGCTTTGTTCGCATTGTTGCATAATGCTCCCTTCAGCCTTCTTTGAAGCAAAAAGGATTTTTAAGAAAGAAAGAAAGGAAAGAAAGAAAGAAAGAAAGAAAGAAAGAAAGAAAGAAAGAAAGAAAGAAAGAAAGAAAGAAAGAAAGAAAGAAAGAAAGAAAGAAAGAAAACTAGTGTGTTTAGAGTCTGGATTCACACCACCTCTGATGCTCGCATGAGTGAGGCCCTGAGTGCTCGTATTGAATGGGGCCACAAGTGTTTGTGACACTCATGAGAGTGGGGCCGTGAGCAGCCATGACGCTCTTACAAGTGTGTCCATGAGCCCCCCCAACACTCGCACAAGTGGAGCAGCGAGCCCCTGACACTTGCGCGATGAGGTCCTGAGTGCCTGCAATGCTTGTGCGACTGGGGCTGCATGCCTGTGCACCACCCAGCCACTCACATGTACTGATTGCTAATAGGCCACGGCTGCGGCCCACAGGTTGGGGACCCCTGTTCTAGTCCAGGGCTTTTCGACCAGTGGTACGGGTACCACCTGTGGTACATTGGCACCTGTCAGGTGGTACGTGGCCATCCTAGAAAAGTGATAGCGGGGGAGGGGAATGAGCTGAACCGGTGGCAGCACCGCACAAGCCTGAGCGAGAGATGGCTGCAGCTGCGGGGCTGTTGGGGCTCAGCAGAAGCACCAGCTGATTGGCACTTCTTCGGGTTTGTCAGGGCTCAGCGGAAGTGCCAGGATCAGCGCCAGGCTCCAGCTGGAGCTCGGCGCTGATCCTGGTGCTTCTGCTGAGCCCAGAAGAAGCACCAATCAGCTAGAATGTTGCAGCATCTCCAGGGTCTTGTGATTTACATTCAGATGCTTGGCAACTGATTCATATTTATGATGGTCACAGTGTCCCAGGGTCATGTGAAGGGACCAAAACCTGCTGCAACCACCCAGCAGGTGGGGGGGAATAAAAACCAAACACCCCCCACCCCACCCCCGCTGCGAATCCTCAAGAGAAATTGCTCACAACAATGAACACCTCGGACAGGAGGAAGAGCACCATCAGGCAGGTAGGCAGGTGTCTTGCTCAGCTGTGGCTTGGCGGACACTTATTTCAGTACCATTATAACTTCGAACAGTCACTAAGCAGACTGTTGTAAGTCGAGGACTACCTGTACTTAATCTCTTTTTTCCTTTTCTTTTTTGGTCATCAAGTTTTTGATATCTTGCTAGGCGACTGGTGGTACTTGGATGTTGCCATATCCTAAAAGTGGTACAGTGGGTAAAAAGGTTGAAAAGCCCTGTTCTAGGCTGTCTAGAATTGTCTCTCTGCCAGAATTAAGGTAAAAGAAAACATGGCAAAATTAAAGATTTTCCTATGATACTTCTTGAACTCCAGTAACTCCATAAAAATGTGTGTTTTCCCAAAAACTAGGGATTCAAAATCCCGTTACCTTTTTGTGGTTGCTAATTATGTCTTGCTGTTTAGGCTGAGTGGTTTGTTCAGTCTGTCTCCTCCTTCTCCTTCTCTCTCCTCCTCCTCCTCCTCCTCCTCCTCCTCCTCCTCCTCCTCCTCCTCCTCCTCCTCCTCCTCCTCCTCCTCCTCTTCTTTTTTGTGATATGTTGACCAAAACTGGCTGCAGTATTCCAGGTGCGGTCTTACTAGGGTTTTATAAAGCAGTACTAATACTACTCATGAACTTGATTCTATGTCTCTGTTTATACAACCCAAATGCCGCCTCCTTCTCCTCCTCCTCCTCCTCCTCCTCCTCCTCCTCCTCCTCCTCCTCCTCCTCCTCCTCTCCTCCTCCTCCTCCTCTTCTTCTTCTTCTTCTTCTTCTTCTTCTTCTTCTTCTTCTTCTTCTTCTTCTTCTTCTTCTTCTTCTTCTTCTTCTTCTTCTTCTTCTTCTTCTTCTTCTTCTTCTTCTTCTTCTTCTTCCAGATAGATCCCAAGGTAAGGTACAGGGTCAAGAACATGGCTTTCAAATGATGGAGCAGATTTGGGTGACTGTGGCATCACTGTTCCATTTGCAAAAGAAAAACCCATTTCTGTTTACCATCAAAGCTCTCAAGCAGCCATTGCTATCAAGTTATCTAAGATAATTTGCAACGGAATTAAATTCATCCTAGGACTTACTGCAATCAGAATTCTGGGGGCATTTCCAAAGCTGCTCTAGGAATTAGATTTGCTCTCAGATTCCATTAGTAGCAAAAAAAATGTAAGAAATGTCAAAAATCCTCTATGCACTTGGAAGAAGTCCATCTTTCCACAGACCATGAAGGATATTTGGATAGCAGACATGGACCTCTGAGATCAAATGCATCTCTGCGGAATACTTTACAGGCCAAACCAGATGGACAAAATTAAAGCCATGAATCACCAGGATATGGAGCTCACCCAAGTAAGTATTTTGCTTGTCCAGCTGCTCTAGTTTGAAGCAACTTGATGGAGGCAAAAACTGGACCAGGGAGCTGGTGGTATCCTCGTTCTCCTGCAGCATTTTTACTTGCATTGCTTTTAAGCAGTTACAATCTGTTGGGAAACAATGGGGTTTAGATATAGAAGAATTAAAACTCATCTGTCATTATCAGGGATTCCATGACTTAAGCCAGGGGTCTTCAAACTTGGCCCTTTTATGACTTGTGGACTTCAACTCACAGAATTCCTCAGCCAGACTGAGGAATTCTGGGAGTTGAAGTCCACAAGTCATAAAAGGGCCCAGGTTTGAAGACCCCTGGCTTAAGCCAAGAATCTGGTGGCCTCTGGTTGCAATTCCATCCCACAAAATCTATGGGGTTAGGTCTGTCTGCTGAATGACATGGCCAATATAACTGTGAGAGTTAGTTAGTTAGTTAGTTAGTTAGTTAGTTAGTTAGTTAGTTAGAAATAAATAAATAAATAAATAAATAAATAAATAAATAAATAAATAAATAAATAAATATACTTGATTTAAAAAATGCCACTGTTACAAAGCTTATTTGGAAACACACTACTACGTGCAAAAGAGAAGGGTGGGTATCCTGTTACGTAGGGTAACAATATTCCATGACAAAATTGGCAAAAACCAGCAGATCCAACACATTTAGGTTCTAAAGAGGAGCAGTAGGATAAGTGTACATGGAATTGTGCACACAGTCCGTGAAAGCATCTCCCATCCACAGCTTGCAATCTCCTTTGCTCCTTTCTGCCTGCTTCTTCTCTGTTACTCCCATGCTGGGAAATCATTTTGAAATTGAGGAACTGCAGGACAACTTTTGATTCGGTACCTGATTACTAATTTAGATAATCTCTCTGTTTACCTTAGTACACAAAAACCCTAAGCAAGGAGGGGAATGTTCTGCGTCTTCCCACTCCTGAGACTCATTATCCAGAGATTGTACTTTCCCCGACCTCATGTCAAAATATAGCTAAGGGCAGAACAAGCAAATTCCATTCACTCCTTGTTGTTACAATTTTATGATTAAATAAACTGAAAATTGAAGCTAAATGTGTGCAGGCTCGGAATTTTTTCATTAGATACAAACAAAGGCAGGAAGAGAAAACAAGAGTGGCGTACTTCTTTGCTATGTCTTATTAGATATATGACATCAAATGTGGGTAAGGGAAACAGGTAATGTTTGTGGCGTTCTTCTCAACTAAAAGAATAAATGTGATTTCTTAGCAAATGAGCAGGCCTCAAACCCTTGTTTTGTCTATAAATAGCACTGGCACTGCTATTTATAGACTAAACAAGCGTTGGAAGCCTTCTCACTTGCTAAGAAATCGTATCTATTATTATTTAGCAAGACATGACATTTATGATTGAACCAAGTCTCTGATTAAAAAGTTGCCACAAAGAAGGAGTAGGAGGGAGGGACTCAAGCTAGTCTCCAGAGCACCTGAAGGCAGGACAAGAAGCCAGGGATGGAAACTAATCAAGGAGAGAAGCAACCTAGAACTTAGGACAGGGGTCTTCAAACTTGGCCCTTTTATGACTTGTGGACTTCAACTCCCACAATTCATCAGCCAGGCAAACTGGCTGAGGAATTCTGGGAGTTGAAGTCCACAAGTCATAAAAGGGCCAAGTTTGAAAACCCCTGACTTAGGAGAAACTTCCTGACAGTGAGAACAATTAACCAGTGGAACAACCTGCCTCCAGAACTGTGAATGCTCCAACACTGGAAGTTTTTAAGAAGAGACTGGGCAGCCAGCCATTTGTTTCCTGCCTGAGAAGGGGGTTGGACTAGATGACCTCCAAGGTCCCTTCCAACTGTATTATTATTATTATTATTATTATTATTATTATTATTATTATTATTATTATTATTATTATTATTATTGCTGCTACTACTACTACTATTCCCTCCCTCAGCCTCAGCCTGGTTATCTCCTACATCCAACTTTTTTTTTTTACATTACCCTTATCCAACTTTTTCAGTAAAGGTAGTCCTTAATTTAAAACAGTTCATTTAGTGACCATTCAAAGTTATTAATGGCACTGGGGAAAAAATGACTTATGACTGTTTTTCACACTTACGACCATTGCAGCATCCCCAAGGTCACTCAATCAAAATTTGGATGCTTGGCATATTTATGATGGCTGCCGTTTCCTGACACCATGTGATCCCCTTTTGCGACCTTCTTACAAGGAAAGTCAATGGGGAAGCCACAGTAACATAGTTAAAGAACCATGTTACTACTCAACAACTATGGCAAGAGTGGGGCAAAACTCACTTAACAAATGTCTCACTTAACAACATAAATTTGGGGCTCAGTTGCAGTCATAAGTCTAGGACTGCCTGGAGATAGCATAGTTCTGCTATCCTGGGTGTCAGGAGCTTCTCACTAAATCTTCATCACTAATTATCGCTACTTTAACACTGCTAGATTTGCAGAAAAGCCTGACTCCAAGGAGAAGGAGGATGTGGCCTACAACAAAAAAACAAACAAATGAGAACTCCACTACGTAGGGCAGGGGTGTCCAGTTTTGGCAACTTGAAGACTTGTGGACTTCAACTCCCAGAATTCCTCAGCCAGCATGGGGTCCCTAGACCAGGGGTGTCAAACTGCCGGCCCGTAGCGTCACGAGGAAACCACACCCACCCCATTGCCGGGAATGGGGAAAAAGCTCCGATGCGTCGTGCGATGTCACGTGACATCACGACTTTGACATGTCAGCCCTAGACTGATGAATTCCCAACACCTGTGTGGATTGCCAGATTAAGCCACCTGCTGTGCATATTCTATAATTAACCTAAAAGCTGCCAGAATGGAAAATAAGAAGTGTCAAAGTCATGTCATGATCTGCAGGTAAAGTGATAAGCTAATTAAACTTTCTCTATATTTTTTTTAAAAAAATGAAGCTATCTATGTAAATTTGCTTTCTACACCTGGAACCGTCCTCTGACAAGTTCAAAGAACAATTCCTGCTTTTTTTTTTCTTTTCCTACATGTCCTTTCTTCCTTTTCTTCCTTAACACTATTTCTTTTTTTCCCCCTTGCATTTCAAATAGCATTTTATTTTCACTTCCACTTTTTATTTCTTTTTTAACTCGATGGCAGCCTAATGTTATCACTCAGCTCTTTAGCATAGCTATCCACTTAGTAAGAGATGAATGGATCTGAAAAGCACAAAATATAAACACCTCTCTGATATTAAACTATAAATTCATTTTCAATCACACAAGATATGTATGTGTCTGGAAAAGCTGCAATTCAGAGGCTGCCGCATCCTCCTCCTTTTGCAGAAAACAAACTTTCATTCAAAAGGGGAAAAAAAGGAAGATTGAATGTAAAGGATAAAGAAATCCATTTATATCAAATTGATTCCAGTTGCATAGGAATCTAATCAGAGATCTGTCTGATTATGGCATAATTTTGCTTTTTTAAAAATAATTGTGTGAAAATTCACATCTACTTTCCTTAAGATATACTTATTTCTAAAGATAGTTTTCCAATGTGTGCGTCTTTTGAGCTAAGAACCACAGGATAAAATTCCCAAAAAACAAAACATCCAGAAAATAACCAGGTTCCCACCCACATATTAGCTGAGAAAATGTCACTTAGCAGAGTTTAAAATGTAGCCTCAAGCATGGCAAGGAGGTTGGTAAAAATCCGACAACTTAGAAACATCGGATAAAAAATGAGGCCCCTAACTTTAGAGAAAGCGGAAACTGCCTGTTCATGTGGAAGCAATGTGGCATTCTTGATATCGGGGTGACATCTATAATAATGGATGAAAATCCATTTTTAATAGTGGCTTGACATTTGGGAAACTTTTGTTTATCATTCTCTATTTCCTGCCTGAAGCTCTGCATGGACTACCACTCAGCAAATAGCACCCAGAAACAAAGTCAATAGCTTCACGAGTGTAATTACAGAAAAATGGATGAAATGGATTGGAATGTCCTCCCTTTAAATGCTGTTTTTGTTTGAGGAGACCATAACTAGGTCCTTATCTCACATTTGCAGAGTTGCATTAAAGAAATGGGAAGTCTGATTTCCACATGCACATTTGGCTCGTCAGACATCTCTACTTCCGTTTAAAGTTTTCTTCAGATGATTATTCTAACCCTCATAGGCACATCTAATCGATGTTTCGTTTGTATTTAGTTTTCCTTTCTTTGCTGAGCATCTCCTCAACAACAGCCCACAGCCTTATTTCATCCTGGGCCTTGTGTGATCATTATTTTTGGAGCACACGTTCTAATTACACTGCCCCGAGTCCTTCGGGAGAAGGGCGGTATATAAATCCAAATAATAATAATAATAATAATAATAATAATAATAATAATAATAATAATAATAATAATAATAATAATAATAATAATAATAATAATACTCAGAACTTGTAATGTTCATAAAGATTTCCGAATTGTCACATCATCCTTAAGAACCAAACAGAGCTCTCATTTCAGTCTATTAAAGCATAGAACATAGAATAATAGAATTGGAAGGGACCTTGGAGGTCTTCTAGTCCAACCCCTTGCTGGAGCAGGAGGCCCTATACCATTCCAAACAAGTGGTTGTCCAGTCTCTTTTTTAAAGCTTCCCGTGATGGAGCACCCACAACTTCTAGAGGCAAGTTATTCCATGGGTTGATTGCTCTCACCATTAGGAAAATTCTCCTTAGTTCTAGGTTGCTTCTCTCCTTGCTTAGTTTCTTTTCATGCCTATTGGTACTTTGGACAATAGTTTGACCCCTCATCTTTCTAAGAGCACTTCAAATATTGGAACACTGCTATCATGGCACCCCTAGTCCTTCTTTTCAATAGACTAGGTAAAGGTAAAGGTTCCCCCACACATGTGTGCTAGTCATTTCCAACTCTAGGAGCCGGTGTTCATCTTCGTTTCAAAGCCGAAGAGCCAGTGCTTGTCTGAGGACGTCTCCGTGGTCATGTGGCCGGCATGACTAGACACCAAAGGCGCATGGAACGCTGTTACCTTCCCACCGTAGTGGTCCCTATTTTTTTAGCATTTTTACGTGCTTTCGAACTGCTAGGTTGGCAGAAGCTGGGATGAGTAACAGGCACTCACTCTGTTACGCGGCACTCGGGATTCGACCCGCCAAACTGCCGATCTTCTGATCGACAAGCTCAGCATCCTAACCCACTGAGCTACCACATCCCTTTTCAATAGACTAGATATACTCAATTCCTGTAATCGTTCTCCGTATGTTTTAGCCTCCAACCCCTTAATCATTTTTGTTGCTCTTCTCTGTACTCTTTCCAGAGACTCAACATATTTTTTATATTATGGTGACCAGAACTGGATGTAATATTCCAAGTGTGATCTTACTAAGGCTTTGTAAAGTGGTACTACCGGTAGAACTTCATGTGATCTTGATTCTATCCCTCTATTAATGTACTGGCTTTTTTGGCTGCTGCCTGTTGACTCGTATTTAAGTGATTGTCTACTAGGACTTCAAGACGTTGTTTTATGGTGTGAGCTTGAAATGACATATTTTAAATGGAGAATACTTATTATGTTCGCTGTTCATTAAAGCTGGGGTGTAACAGAAGAATACAAATGTTCCTATCTTCAACTATATGCAGAATTACTGTTCTACAGTAAACCTCAGAATCTGTCAGAGTTGAATTTGAACAATTTGAACAAATATCGGACCTGAATCTACAAATCTTCTAGAAACTGAGGATACAGCCATTTGTTTACTGACTGAAATTACAAAATTACAAGGGAAATCTTGGTTATCCAAAGTCTGAAAATTATAAATATCAAAGGTTAAATTGGAATATTGATGAGAAATCAAAAATTGGGCAAAAATTAATAACAGGATATGGATTGCTTATGAAGATTGAATGTACTTAAGATATGTATAAGCTAAAAACCTGAGACTTGCACTAAAGATTTGGTTATTGAATTATTGATTAACTCAGTCACCACGTTGCCTTTTAAATACTCAAATGTAAAATTGGAAAATTAATAAAATATTACTAAAAAAAGAAATTACAAAATTACTAGGGGGAAAAAAACCTACTTACAACTACTCCTCATACTGACCATTGCAGCATTCCTATAGTCACATGATTCAAGTGCTTAGTAACCCGCATATATTTACGATAGTTGCAGGGTCTCAGGGTCATGTGATCATCTTGAGTGACCTTTCCAGCTGGCGTCTGACAAACAAAGTCGATGGGAGAAGCCAGATTCACTTAACAACTGCATGATCCACTTAGCAGCTGCACTAAGATTGGGGGAAAAGTGAGATGACTTATTTAACAACCACCTGTCAAGACTGAAAATTTGGCAGCTACGTGCCTCTTTGTTTTCATCTTGCCATTAAAGTAAATTGGGGGGGGGGAGTTGAAGCTTTCAATGGGTTAGTTAGAGAAATGAAACCTCTCTAGTTCTGTGAAGGTTTGCTGAGAGAAGGCTGCCTGGAAACCTTTCAAGGACATTCTAGCAGGTGTGAAGAAGATAGCAGACGGTTCCCATAACAAAGAGAATTTATTCACATGAGCTACATGGCCATCTGGGGGGTTCAGTTGGAAATGTCATTGTTATATATTATGGTTACATGCTTGGGATTTTAGAGCTAGTTTCCTTTGCCTATGCAATGCCATGTATTAAATAAAGCAGTAAGTTTTTAAAAAAAAAATGAAAGTAATCCTGGACTTTATTCGGATATTCGAGCTGCAGGTTGAGACTGTTCTTGCTTAGCCACAGAAATTCTCCTCCCAAATGTGGTCATAAGTCAAGGAATACCTGTACTTAACTTCATGACATCACAGCCTGTAATGGATTAGTAAATACTGATTCCTCTGCATTTACTATAAAAGGCACTAAGTGTAGAAAGAAAGCAAGGGGAATAAACATACAATCATGAAAAGAGACATTAGCTACATCTAGTTTGATTTTCAAAATTAAACGATTGTCAAGTGCAAACTGAAACTAATGATTAAAGATGATAACCCATCTGAGAACTGACCAGGATTGATCCAGTGTTTTCAAGATCAGCCACAATTAGCCATGTTTGGCTTAGTGCTGCTATTAGATAATAAAAGTTTGATGGAAATGTTCAAGATGATCACAGGAATGTTCTTGACAGAGTTACAACGTGTGTGTGTGTGTGTGTGTGTGTGTGTGTGTGTGTGTGTGTGTGTGTGTAAAAGTTGAAAGGCACCTTGGAGGTAGTTCCACTGGTTAATTGTTCTCACTGTCGGGAAATTTCTCCTTAGTTCTAGGTTGCTTCTCTCCTTGATTAGTTTCCATCAGTTGCTTCTTGTCCTGCCCTCAGGTGCTTTGGAGAACAGCTTGACTCCCTCTTCTTTGGGGCAGCCCCCGAGATACTGGGACACTGCTATCATGTCACCCCTTGTCCTTCTCTTCATTAAACTAGACATGCCCAATTCTAGAAACCGTTCCTTATATGTTTTAGCCTCCAATCCTCTGATCATCTTTGTTCCTCTTCTCTCTCTCTCTCTCTCTCTGTCTCTGTGTGTGTGTGTGTAGAGAGAGAGTGAGAGAATATATATATAGATATACACACATGTGTGTGTGTGTGTGTGTGTGTGTGTGTTTGTGCATGTGTGTGACTAAATCTGAAAAGTAATTGGCAAAGGAAGGGCATACACAAGACTGAGAAATCACAGAGAAAGAACATATTATCAACACGCAACAGGTTGCCCAGTGTGTTTAGTGCTTGAAAGTGGTGTTTTCAAGTGTGGCAACTTTTAAGATGGGTGGACCCTAACTCCCAGAATTCCTCAGCAAAGTTGCCAAGATTGAGAAACGCTGCTCTAAAGAATGACTGGAAGTTGATCCAGAAATAACCTTCAGACCAGTTTGGTCTTTGCAATTTGTCAGCCATTTCTTGAGACAAGAGGAGAGGAGCCCTCTGACTTTCTCGAGATGTTTGTATTTTATATTTTAATATTTGGGGCTGATTCTATGTTGGTGCTGGAACCAAAGAAGGGCTGCTTTCTGCCTCATGTCTTTCCCTCTCTCTGAATTATTATTTTTTTTTTTGATGGCCCTCACCTCTCCGTCTAAAAGCCAGAAGGAGATGTTTCTTCTTCAGAGTCTTCTTGAGGGGTTGAACAGAAGCATGGAAAGCTAGGGAAAGTAACAAGCTGTGGGAGAGATGATTCCCAATGAAAGCCAGGTGGTTTGAAAACATCTGGAGGGCCACCTGAAAATAAATAAGGGCAAGAACATCTGCCTCAGTCGGTGATCATTTCACTGGAAGTCTCTTTTCCTGGAAAGACCAAAAGCTAATCATGGAAATACATTCTCTGTCATCAGACAACACAAAACTCAACTCTAAATTATTAATAAAAATAAAAAGCAGGAGGCTTTTTATAGACAAATATTCATTTGTCTATAAAGTTGCCCACTGTTAAGTTGCCCACTGGGCAAAACAGCTATTCCATTCCAGAACTAGATAGGACATCCTAGAGTCATAAAAAGGGAGTTTTTATTGCCATTAAACTCCCTTTTTATGACTCCGTAATCCCTTAATTCGGGGTAGAGTTGGCAAAACTGGATAGAGATGAGCGTTTCCTGGCTGGATGCCCTTCCTGATGCTGCAGGGGTGTCAAACTCAATTTCATTCAGCATTGCGGTTGCCCTCAGGGGGCCGGGTGGGTATGGCCAGGGTGGGCGTGGCCTACTGGGTGGGCGTGGCTAGAGTGCGTATGGCCTACTGGGTGGGCGTGGCCAGCTCTACATCGTTCGCATCAAGGGTGCCTATGGGGGCCCGGGCAGGAGTGGGACAGATCTGAGGGTCTCTGGCGGAAGGAGGGTCTCTGGGCCAGGGCCAAGGCAGTGGGGGCCATTCGATCACTGTTTCCAGGATGGCTTTGCGGGCCACATGAAACCACTTTGCGGGCCGGATCCGGCCCCCGGGCCTTGTGTTTGACATGTCTGCTGTACAGAGTTTGCAGCAGATATTTTTTTTTCTTTGTACCCTAGCAGAGAACCATCTACCTAGGATTGAACTCTCAACCTTCCGTGTGGGAGGCAAGCATCTTTGCCACTAAGCCACCACTCTGCTCAAGAGAAAATAGTACTAATAAAGGAGAATATTTGTTGCTCAGGGTTGAAGTATGGGCTCCTTTGTGCTCTCTGAGCATGGTGGTTTTTCTTGCAGACATTTCATCATTAAAACTTGTTAGTGCCATCAATGATGCTATCTAGTTTGGGAACTGAAACATCTGCAAGAAAACCACCAAGCTCAGAGAGCACCAAGGACCCCTCAGAGGAAGTAATTCTTTTCAGCAGGAAATGAGGCTTATATTTTTTTAGTATTACAGAAGATAAAAAGTTGAATCATCATCCAATGTCTCCTCGAACACATACAGTGAAGCTCAAAAACTCATCTCCCCTTATCTGGCTTACTGTTTCACTGTTGAACTATTCTGACTTTTAGGGCAGGGCTTTTCAACCAGTGGTACGGGTACCACCTGTGGTACATTGGCACCTGGCAGGTGGTACGCAACCATCCTAGAAAAGTGGTAGCTGGGGAGGGGAATGAGCTGAACTGGTGGCAGCACCGCACAAGCCTGAGTGAGAGACGGCTGGAGCTGCAGGGCTGTCAGGGTTCAGCGGAAGCGCCAGGATCAGCGCCAGGATCCAGCTGGAGCTCGGCACTGATCCTGGCGCTTCTGAGCCCAGAAGAAGCATCGATCAGCTGGAATGTTGCAGCATCTCCAAGGTCTTGTGATTTACATTCAGATGCTTGGCAACTGATTCATATTTATGACGGTCACAGTGTCCCAGGGTCATGTGAAGTGACCAAAACCTGCTGGAACCACCCAGCAGATGGGGGGGGGAATAAAAACCAAACACATCCCATCCCACCCTCACTGCCAATCCTCAACTGAAATGCTCACAACAATGAAAATTTCAGACAGGAGGAAGAGCACCGCCGGGCGGGCAGGCAGCTGTGTTGCTTTGCTGTGGCTTTGGGGGGCACTTTTTTCAGTGCCATTGTAACTTCAAACAGTCACTAAGTGAACTGTTGTAAGTCAAGGACTACCTGTACTTCATCACTTTTTTCCCTTTTTTTTAGTCAAGTTTTTGACACCTTGCTAGGCGACTGGTGGTACTCGGATGTTGCCATATCCTAAAAGTGGTACAGTGGGTGAAAAGGTTGAAAAGCCCTGTTTTAGTTTGTGTGTTTTTCCAGCATACAATCAAAAATCTGCTTCTCCTGTCTTCTTTAATCCATGACTTTGAAGCCTGAGCTCTGGAACAAGAACTAACAAGGGTTGACTTTCTTCCAGGTGGCTTCCTTTCAAATTGTTGATGAATATTATCTTATCTCCCATATCATCCTTTCTCAAGGTGAAGCTTTCCCAGATCTTTCAAAGTCTTTTTCTAAGCTCTGATCATCTTTCTTAGGCTTCCCTAAACTTGTTTCAATTTCACTGGGCACTTAAAGAACTGGACACAGTACTCAAGATACAGTCAGGCTAAAGCAGGATAAAGTGGAAGCATTTCTTCCTGTTATTTGGAAATTATATCTGGGTCGATGTAACCTATTTTTTTTATTATTATTATTATTTTGCAGCCTGAGCACACTGCTGGCTCGTATTCAATTTACAATCCTCTACTGTTTTCATTTATGTAAAATGAGGGGGCTGAAATGAGAAAGTGGTCCTTTGCTGTCCCCGTCTTCTAAAATACAGGCTGACCATCTCCATGATGGTGTTCCAGAGACTTTACAAACCTTGATCTTTCCTGGATGTCATGTGAGACGTTGCTAATTGGATCTAATTTATTTATCATTAGCTATGAACGTATCCTTCTGAATGCTGAATTTTGTATGACTTCCATTCTATTTCTGATGTTTAATTGCATTCAGAGTGCTCTTTTAAAACCAGTCTAAACCTTGAAGGTTTGGAGTGTGCAAAATCACCACCCAGAGTTAGGATAAGAGTCGTGTGGCCTAAAAATCAAAAGCGCCTATATAGCTAAAAATTATTCCATAACCCTTTTTTTTCTTCTTTAGAAGCATTGTGAGTGTCTATGGAGATACTCAGTCATCCAGGACATGTCTGTCTCAAAGGAGCTTTTACAAAAGGTTACTGGACTATGTTTGTTTTTTTGTTCCCTTAAGGAAAAAGATGAGAAGACATTTTGCTTCTCATCCAAGAAGCTTCATCAGTTCTGACTGGGTGGTGTGGGGTTCTCAACAGCTCTCAGAGAGAGTGCTAATGACCAGATGACCGCAAAGAAGTATAATCCTTCATTAGCCCTCCCCGCTCCCCACCATCCAGTCAGACTTGAAGCTTCTTGGAAAAAGCATAGTTCAGTTGCCGTTTGCAAAAGCACCTTTGAGATAAGCAGTGTGACTGTTGTGCAGTAATTCAGATCCAAGGAGAAGTGGTGATTCAGAAAACACCTGGGAGTGGAGAATGTGCTAGTGAGCATCTCCTTATCCCTTCCTGAGATCATGGATGAGTGCAGGAAACAACCCTGCTTTTTTTTTAAGCCATCGCCAACATCTGCGACATATTCACTCTTGCATTCTCTGAATTACCTTTTTTTGCCTTGAAGTTGAAATCCCCGCCCAACATAACCATTGCAGATTTAGGCTGCAAAAATCCAGAAAGCCACTAGAAGAGAGCAAAGGGACACAAAAACTTGTATTGTGACTCTTTGCTGCCATTTCATGGACAGTTGGATTTTTGCAAACACATCTGGCTGCCCTTCCATTACAGAGAAGAGCAACCAAGATGATTAGGGGGCTGGAGGCTAAAACATACAGGGAACGGTTGCTGGAATTGGGTATGTGTAGTTTAATGAAGAGAAGGGTGAGGGGTGACATGATAGCAGTGTTCCAATATCTCAGGGGCTACCACAAAGAAGAGGGAGTCAAGCTATTCTCCAAAGCACCTGAAAGCAGGACAAGAAGCAACGGATGGAAACTAGTCAAGGAGAGAAGCAATCTAGAACTAAGGAGAAATTTCCTGACAGTTAGAACAATTAACCAGTGGAACAACCTGCCTCCA
Source organism: Vipera berus (assembly GCF_964194415.1). Lineage (NCBI taxonomy): Eukaryota > Metazoa > Chordata > Lepidosauria > Squamata > Viperidae > Vipera > Vipera berus. Next base: position 209,456,263 of record NC_138204.1, on the reverse strand, counting down.
GAGGTGGTGAATGCTCCAACACTGGAGGTTTTTAAGAAGAGACTGGACAGCCATTTGCCTGAAATGGTATAGGGTTTCCTGCCTGAGCAGGGGTTGGACTAGATGACCTCCAAGGTCCCTTCCAACTTTATATTATTATTATTACCCACCATCCTACACGAATGCATTTGACTTTCATTTGCTAAGTAAGGTTTCTTTGCATTTGTCTTAATTAAATTTTCATTCTGTTACCCTGACTCCATTTCTCTAACAATTCAAGGTTGTTTTTGCATTGTGTTCCGGTCTTTTATTCCATCCAATTTTGACTTCCCTGCCAATCTGATTAGCGTTCCCTCTACCTCTTCATCGAAGCTGTTAATAAAAGAGAAAAAAAGATTAACAAAGAATTTTCTTAAGAAATAAAAAGAACACTTTGTACCAGGCTGAACTTTGGGGAGAGGAAAAAAAACTCCCAAGTTACAGCCATTTCCAATTTGTTCTTCTCTTTTTTTCCTGCTTTTCAGAGCTATTCAAAAGGTTTTGCCAGTTTTCTTCCCTTGGTGAGCTTCAAACGAAACTGGGAAGAGTCAACCCTTGATGGGGATCATCAACACACCTTCATGATTTTTTTCCTTTCTGATTTTGTCTTTCATGAAATGCTTTAATCTTGACTTAACAACTTCACAGCTTACCACCTGGCATCTGAATTTGTAAAATTCTATCTAGTCCATTGCTGCAGAGGCAATCCCACACAATTGTTTTGATGAGACACTTTTTTCCCACTAGAGAAGTGTCACCCAAGGACAGCCTTGAAACAGGTGAAATCTAAGATGCGGATTGATTGATTGATTGATTGAACCTTGAAAGTGGGATCAATTGATCAGGGTGTGGTTGGGAGTGCATTTGGGGAGAGGTGGAACCCTGTCTTGTCACAAGATGGCCTCTACCACAGCCATTTGTTTTCCATATTTGGCATCTCCTTTGGCCCTTGGTCCCTGAATTCCTCTGAGACAAATCAGCCATCAACAGGCACACAGAGGTAAACAACATCTACATACCATTCAAAAGAGGCAGTCAAAACATCTGCTGGCCATCAATCAGCACCCAGATGAGCAGAGATTAACGCCAAGATTAACACTAGACCAATAATCCAGAAATAAATAATACCCAATCAAGGAACTACCAATTCAGAAAAACTGTCAGGACCCACCCCAAACCACGTCTTAGGAAGACAAAACTCTTGGAGCCAAATCTTAGTCCAAAAGGAATCTTTACTATGACATGCTTGGTTGTAGGAGGCGAGACAGGACTTAATATTTCCATGAAGTAAACCCTTATAAAGAGTTCCCGGTTTAACCCCCCTTAATTCCCATTTGGTCAGTCCCCCATCCTTCCTCTCGTATCATCCATCTCGTGGGAAAAAGGAAGTTAGGACCCTTTTGTTTATTGCTGTCTACCGTGACAAAAACCAGATGCTAGCCCCCCCTTTTGTTTCCCCAGTTCAAAAGGCTTCTCCTTTCCTTTGAAATGCCTATTGCCGGTTCAATACACATCTATCCTCTTCTCTTCGGGAGATGGCAGAATCCATGGGATATGTTTGAAACATTCCATTTATGAATATGATATAAATGGATTCTGACAAAAACAATCAAACAGTAAACAACAGCCTAATCAAGGAACTAGCAAGACCACTCCCACTAACAGTGACAGGACAGGCTATGAGTATTTAAAAAGAGAGCAAGCCGCATTCCCTTCTAGCACTGATGATGTTACCTAGTTTGGTAATAAAAGATCTGACAAGAAAATAACCAAGCTCACAGACTTTTTTTTTTTAGTGTGACTAGAGGCATTCTTCACCTATTGTTGTATGACTCCTGGCGCACAACACAAAACAAATACAATAGTAGTGACCTCCTCAATGCTAGAGACACTTTCACAGAGCATTCTGGATAGGTAATAAACTTGATTGTGTTTTTGGAAGGCAAGTTCTTAGCATATTGGTTAATCCTAGCCTTCTGGCTGTTCTGTTCTATTGGCTAGTTGCGTTTGAAATTTCCTTTTATTTAGAAGAATTTATAAAATGAATTCCAGAATTGCTACTGTTTTTTTTTCCTCCTTTGCTTCCTAAGAAGATTGTGGATGTTCACAGATGGATGGACATTAAATACCCCACCAAATAGTTCCTTGGCAACAACAACAACAACAACAACAACTTTATTGATTAGCCCTTGGGCTAAAGCAAAGTGCAAAGTTTCAGTAACAAACCATCACCAAAACAAACTTGATAAAAGCAATCCAAAATGGAATTTGATAAAATACAATTTAAAATGGAATTAAAATAAAATACAATTTAAGATAAAATAGTAATAAAACACAAATTTAAGATATAGATAAAATATGATAACATTATATTTCGGAGTCGCCCTTGCAATCTACCCCAATCAGTCCCACATATGCAGATCTTAACCGGATCATTTTGTTTAAATACTGTGCTATTCCCTGGCATTACTTGACATTAAAATTCTGTTTACAGCATTTGCTCAATCCATGTTCATATTCTCAACCAATTGTTGTGTGGTAGGTCTCCACAAGTTACAGAGTTGAATCTAGTCTTGGTTTTTTGTTTTGTTTTTTTTTAAAAAGACCCTTATAGTATATTCCTTAAATAAAACCACGAAAATCTGAGCACCATTGAAAAATTGTGACAGGGAATATTTTAGTTCAGACTATGTTCATCATTTGGCTGACTTTTGATTTGGGCAAGTACTTCAATTCCAAGAACCGAAGATATTTTATTTATTTCTTTTAATTTAACATTTTTTGCAGGGTCCTGTTCCATCTTGAAATTCAGCCTGAATCAAGGTTTTCTCATTATATTAGCTAGATTTGTTGCACAACCTTTATCTGATTGGAATTTAATTCAGATGTGCCCCACGTACTCACTCTGGTAGTTCATGAAAGAAAAACTAATGGGGTTTAGCTATTTGTCGGTCATCTCAACTGGATTGCTGTGGTGTATAGAGCTAGATTTCTTGTTCAGCAATTTGACAAGTAAAAGGATTGAGACTGAAACGTAAGCATCTCCTTTTTCCTCACAAAGATCCAAAGACTTCATCGGGAATGAGTTCAGTCAGGGACCACCTGGAATTTTCAATCTCCATTTCTATACAGAATTATAGTAATATTACATTAGTATAGTATGTGACTGATCATGCCTGGGCTCAAAAACTAAACAGAGGAGGAGGAGGAGGAGGAGGAGGAGGAGGAGGAGGAGGAGGAGGAGGAGGAGGAGGAGGAGGAGGAGGAGGGCTGTGTGGTCCTTGGTGCTCTCTGAGCTTGGTAGATTTCTTGCAGACATTTCATTACTCAAACTAGGTAACATCATCAATGCTAAAAGGAAGAAGGTTTGTGGAGAGGAGGAGGAGGAGGAGGAGGAGGAGGAGGAGGACACTGGGACAATTTATTTTATTTCCCAGATGTACCAGAATCATTCAGTTGAATTAGAATTAGAAATAGGATGGATGGATGGATGGACAGACAAATAAACAAACAAATAAATAATAGGAACTAGGATGCAAAACTCACAGTGGCTAGGCTGGAATTTTTTTAAAAAAAAATATACCATTTTAGTATAACATAATATAGGCATTGGATGAAGAGATCATGATATATTCACTTCTTTTTTTAAAAAAAAATCTTTTTAGGCCTTTTTCTAATAATGTCAAACAGTGCTAGCATATTCTCCAAGCTCCTTGCCCCTCCCACCAACTGAGTCATCTTATAGTCTCCTCTTCTTCTTCCAACGTCTCTTCCGTGTCAGATTCTTGAAACAAAACAAAAGCCCATTTCCAGCTATTCGATGCCTTTGACAAATCCGCCTTGAGAGATCCCATGCTACTTAGAACTTTCCTCGGGAATTACAAAGCGGGGATAGAAACCCAGCTAGAAAGTTAGCCGGGCAGATCTAAAATCATCTGCCAATTCATCCAAATTCCCGCACTGAAAAGAGGAATGGAGTAACATTCAAGTCAGGGCTTTTCAACCTTTTCACCCATTGTACCACTTTTAGGATATGGCAACATCCAAGTACCACCAGTCGCCTAGCAAGGTGTCAAAAACGTGATGACCAAAAAAAAAAGGAAAAAAAGTGATGAAATACAGGTAGTCCTCAACTTACAACAGTTCACTTAGTGACTGTTCAAAGTTACAATGGCACTGAAAAAAGTGCCCCCCAAGCCACAGCCGAGCAGGACACCTGCCTGCTCACCCAGCGGCGCTCTTCCTCCTGTCCGAAATTTTCATTGTTGTGAGCATTTCAGTTGAGGATTGGCAGTGGGGGTGGGGTGGGATGTGTTTGGTTTTTATTCCCCCCCCATCTGCTGGGTGGTTGCAGCAGGTTTTGGTCACTTCACATGACCCTGGGACACTGTGACCGTCATAAATATGAATCAGTTGCCAAGCATCTGAATGTAAATCACAAGATCCTGGAGATGCTACAACATTCCAGCTGATTGGTGCTTCTTCTGGGCTCAGAAGCACCAGGATCAGTGCCGAGCTTCAGATGGATCCCGGCGCTGATCCTGGTGCTTCCGCTGAGCCCTGACAGCCCTGCAGCTCCAGCCGTTTCTTGCTCAGGTTTGTGCGGTGCTGCCACCAGTTCAGCTCATTCCCCTCCCCCACTACCACTTCTCTAGGATGGTCACGTACCACCTGCCAGGTGCCAATGTACCCACAGGTGGTACCCGTACCACTGGTTGAAAAGCCCTGATTTAAGTAACCCTTTGCAATGCTCTGAATCGGGATGGGTAGATGGTTGCTTCAGTCCTGTACAAATTATTGGTTTTTTCCTCTGTTCAATCATGTCCAGTTCTCAGAGACTGCCTGGAGAATCCTTGCACTTTACTTAGCAAGGGTTTTCAGAAGTGGCTTGCTATTCCTCTTTCCTAGGGCTGGGAAAAAGTGTCTGCCCCCTCCCCAAATTGCAACAAAGTGCAATTTGGTGGGGAGAAAAATAAGGTCCTACACTTAGACAAGGAAAACACAAATGCACAGACATACTGTAGACTAGGTGGTACCTGGTTGAATACTAGCAATTGTAAGACCACGATTTAAGTATAAGCCAGCCATGTGCTGCACTGCCGAGAAAAGTGAATGAGGCCTGGGTTGCATCAACAGAGGGATAGTTTTAAGAACAATTGAAGTGATGGTGCTCCTTTATGTTGCACTGGTGAGACCACACTTGGAATACCGAATCTAATTCTGGCCACCACAACACAAAAAAGATGTTGAGACCCTAGAAAGAGTGCACAGAAGAGCAACAAAGATGACAATGGGTCTGAAGGCTAAATCGTATGATGAACAATTGAGTTAACCAGGTATGTCTAGTCTAATGAAATGATGGACTAGGGATGATATGATAGGGGTCTTCTAGTACTTGAGGAGCTTTCACAGAGAAGAGGGAGTCAACTTATTCTTCAAAGCACCTGAGGGCAGGACAAGAAGTAACAGGTGGATCATCATTAACCAGCCAAACAGCCTAGAACTAAGGAAAAATTGCCTGACAGTGAGAACAATTAATCAGTGGAACAGCTCTCCTCCAGAAGTTATAGATGCTTCATCACTGCAGTTTTTTAAGAAGAGATTGGACAGCCATTTGTCTGAAATGTTATAAGGTCTTCTGTCTTGGGTAGCAGGATAGAATAACAGAATAAGGTACCTTGGAGGTCATCCACTCCAACCCACCCCACAAGCAAACGCCCTATACCATTTCACTCAAATGGCTGTCCAGTCTCTTCTTGAAAGCCTCCAGTGATGGGGCACCCAGAACTTCTAAAGGTAAGCTGTTCCACTGGTTGATTGTTCCCGTCAGTAAGAAATTTCTCCTTAGTTCTAGGTTGCTTCTTTCCTTGATTAACTTCCATCCATTGGTTCTTGACTTGCCTTCTGGTGCTTTGGAGAATAGTTTCCCCCCTCATCTTTGTAGCAGCCCCTTAAATATTGGAACGGGCAGTTGAACTAGAAGACCTCCAAGGTCCCTTCCAACTTTATTATTCTATATTCTAAGATTACCCAGATAGCTCTGTGCCCAAGGCAGGACTAGAATTGGCAATCATCTGGTTTCTAGACTCGTGCCTTCCAGATTTCCAATGTTTATTTTAATATGTTTTTAACATCTCTGTAATTATAGAAAGAACTCCATACCATCTGTAAAACATTTCGTACCCATTTCCCTTTAAATTATAGGTACATTTTATTGAGGTTTTTTTTCCCCAGAAGTCCTCCTATAGCTGAAATGTAATTGTTTCTTTACAGTTTTGCATCTACTTTATCATACACCATTTTACTTGTTCTGTCTCTGTGTCCTGTTTTAAGAGCAATGTGTATCTACATCCTAAGAGATGCTTTTGGTTCTTTATAATTGCTTCAGATCCTGTCATTTGCCATTTTAAAATTCATGTTTGCTGCCTTTAAAATAGCAACAGAAAATGAAAAAAGAATATAAGGAGTGAAACATAAGGATGCATACATTATCAAGAGAAAAAAAACAAAAATTACGTAATAAGTGCTTAAAAATAAATACAGCAGAAAAAATAGAAATAGAATGTAAAGTGTATGCCATTACAATAGTAAGTTACAATTCTATATGTAATTATACAATGCATTATGCAAGTATATAAATATACAATTATTTCTAATAGACTTATATAACTATCATGCTTTTTTAACTTACTGTATTTATATAAACGAGTACCTTTATTTCATTATACTTATCTGCATGAATTCTATATCTATAAGCAATCCACTCATAAGATTCCTGTCACTCCTGTCTTAAAAACCTACTTCAGAGATTTGTGGAAGGGATCAATTCCCAAGGCTGCTCTGCCTCATACTTTCTAGCCCCTGAAGCACTTTTCCTGAAAGCAGATAGGTAAAATTCCTTTCTCCCCCTTTCCAAAATGATATGTCAGCGAATGATAGTTCTACAGTATATTCATAACGTGCCTAGCACGACTCTGACTTAGATATGTGATTTGTTCATCTGCTGCCAGATACATTTGGGAGTTTTGAAATTCATCCTCAACCTTTCAAGGTCTTCAGGTGCATAATATTTATCTGTAAGTTATGTAATAGTATCGAGTAAATTAAGGCCTCAAAGATACTTTGCTACATCATTTACAAAAATCACCGATTATCAAATCTGCCTGAAAACAGCAACAGAGGATTAGCTCTATAAACCCTCTTGTAAGCGTCTCCCTAATCTAATGAATAGGTTATGTCTCATCCAGGGGTGGGATTCGGCCAATTTGCACCAGTTTGGCAGAACCGGTAGCTAATTTTTCATTGCCCAGGCCCAGAATGGACTTCTGGAAGCAGCATCCACACAGAGAACCAGTTGTTCACATATTTGAATCCCACCACTGGTTTCATCCCAAACAGGTAACTAGTGATTTAGGTACAACGTTTCTCTTTTGCAAGGGCTGAATTATATACTGTAACCCAAAAGTAATACCATCTACCATGCAAGAGAAAAGCCCTGATTTAGACACAAATACACAGAGAGAGAGAGGGGGGGGGAGGGAGAGGGAGATGGAGATGATGGAGATGGAGATGGAGGAGCAGACAGACAAAACTACACACAAATGCAAAGAAACCAAAACATAATGTACACTAGATTGAAGCCTGATTTGATGCCAGTAAAATATCAAACCCACCAAATTTCTTCTGTGCGAAAAGCCTCAGGATTGATGTTTTCAATATTTATTATTTTTATTTATTTTATTACATTTATATACCGCCCTTTCCCGGAGGACTCAGGGCGGTTTACAGGGAATTAAAAACCAAAAATACAAAAGTTAAAACCAGTTTAAAAAGATTAAATTTGTCCCTGTACAAATAAAACCCCAATTAAAATAAATTAATCCTCAGCCTGGGCCGGAGAGCTCGAAGAGCCAGGTCTTCAGGCCCCAGTGGAATGAACGGAGGTCGGGGGCAGTCCTCAGCTCCACTGGCAGCTGGTTCCAGAGGGCAGGTGCCCCCACAGAGAAGGCCCTATCCCTGGGTGTTACCCGCCGGCAATCTCTTACCGGTGGCACCCTGAGAAGACCCTCCCTGTGGGAGCGCACTGGACGAAGGGAACTTGATGCTGGCAGCAGGTGTTCCTTCAAATACCCCGGACCCAAGCCATGTAGGGCTTTATAGGTAATGACCAGCACCTTGAATTTCACCCGGAGGGCAACCGGAAGCCAATGCAGCTCGCGGAGTAGAGGTGTTACATGGGAGTATCGGGAGACCCCCATTACAACTCGCGCGGCCGCATTCTGCACCAGTTGAAGCCACCGAGTGGTCCTCAAGGGCAGCCCCATGTAGAGAGCGTTGCAGTAGTCCAAACGGGAGGTCACGAGCGCATGAGTAACTGTGCATAGGGCATCTCGGTCCAGATAGGGACGCAACTGGCGCACCAGGCGAACCTGGGCAAAAGCCCCCCTGGTCACGGCTCCTATATGGTCTTCAAAATTGAGTCGTGAATCCAGGAGGACGCCCAAGTTGCAAGCCCTATCAACGGGGGGTAACACCTCACCCCCCATCGTTAGAGATGGAATAGTCTGGTTGACCCGAGATGCCAATATGCACAGCCACTCAGTCTTGGCGGGATTGAGACGAAGCCTGTTTCTCCCCATCCAGACCTGGACCGCCTCCAGGCACCGGGACATCACGGCGAGGGCATCACTGGGTTGGTTCGGGGTGGAAAGAAAAAGTTGGGTATCATCAGCGTACTGATGATACCCCACCCCGAAACCATGAATGATCTCACCCAGCGGCTTCATATAGATGTTGAACAGGAGGGGCGAGAGAACCGACCCCTGAGGAACTCCACAAATGAGAGGCCTCGGGGCGGATCTCTGCCCTCCCGTCAACACCGACTGTGAGCGGCCCAGGAGATAGGAGGAGAACCACCGTAAAATGGTGCCTCCCACTCCCAACCCCCTGAGACGCCGCAGCAGGATACCATGGTCGATGGTATCGAAAGCCGCTGAGAGATCTAATAGGACCAGGACAGAGGAGCAACCCCTGTCCCTAGCCCTCCAGAGATCATTCACCAGCGCGACCAATGCCGTCTCCGTGCTGTGTCCGGGTCTGAAACCCGATTGGTACGGGTCCAGATAATCAGTTTCCTCCAGGAACAGAGGAAGCTGATGCGCCGCCACACTCTCAACAACTTTCGCCAAAAAGTGAAGGTTGGAGACTGGACGATAGTTATTTAAAACGGCCGGGTCCAAGGCAGGCTTCTTGAGGAGGGGTCTCACCACTGCCTCCTTCAAGGCGGCAGGGAAGACACCCTCCTTCAAAGAAGCAGTTATTACTGCATGGAACCAGCCTCGTGTCCCCTCCCGGGCCGCATAAGCTAGCCAGGAGGGGCACGGATCCAACAAACAGGTGGTGGTGCTCAGCCTCCCCATGATCCTGTCCACATCATCAGGGGAAACAGGGTCGAACTCAGTCCAGATAACATGCTCAAGACCGTCCGATTCCTCCACATCAGACTCTGCCCAGTCAGAGTCCAGACCGGTCCGGATCTGAGCGATTTTGTCCGCCAGATGATGACTAAACTCCTCGGCTCGTCCCCGCAAGGGATCCTCCCTCACCTCCTGGTTAAGGAGGGAGCGAGTTACCCTAAACAGGGCGGCCGGGCGATTATCTGTGGACGCGATAAGGGCAGCAAAGTAGTTAGACTTCGCCGTCCTTATCGCCGCAAGATAAGACATTATAAAGGTTCTTAACTGCAATCGGTCAGATTCGGATCGGCTGGACCTCCAACCGCTCTCTAGACCTCGTCTCCGACGCTTCATCTCCCGGAGCTCCACAGAGAACCATGGAGCCCAACGGGATCTGTGCCGGGTCAGAGGTTGCAAGGGTACAACGCAGTCAAGTGCCCCGGCGGCCGCCCTTTCCCAGGCATCCACCAGAGCATCGACTGGGCTGTGGGTAAGGGTGATGGGTATAGGCCCAAGCGCCCTCTGGAACCGTTCCGGGTCCATTAGGCGCCTGGGGTGGAACCACCTGGTCGGTTCCGCAGCCCAGCGGCGGGGGGTGGCATAACGGAAAACCAGCCGCAGGAGGTAATGATCTGACCATAAAAGCTTTTGAATGATCAAAAATTAAAAATAAAATAATATGGAGCATTCTTCTGCAGTTTGGTCCTGTTGAAAGAAAAATCTTCATCAGGGCCTATTCCAAGCTGGGAATAAACAAAATGGAGACTGCTTTAGAAAGAAGCTTTCTTTCTTTAGAAAGAAAGCTGACCCCGTGTAACTGGGAGTGCTGGGTTTTTATACTTTCTTTTATACTTTCTTGGGGTTTTGTGTTTGAGGTTGCTTCCTGTTCCTGTGGCATGAACTTTGACCTGAGGTTCACTATGCCTTTCTGGTGTTCTAATGATGGTGGGTTAATCCTATTATGTCCAAAGGTCATATCCTGCTTCTCTGGGGCTGTGGCTGAAGACTATGTCCTGTGTTGGATTTTTTGGGGTGAGGGGTTGTTGATTCTAGGGATCTTTGTCTTTCTAATCCCATCAACTCTAAGCTTCCTGGCTCCAGTCTTTCTGAAGGGATTATCACATCTGCATTTCTACAGACAGATTTGGCTTGGGGCAAAGAGACTTGGGGGAAGGTGGTTTTCTGCCTAAGATTTTCCATTATTCCTTTGGGGAAATATAATATTCTTTCCTTTTTAATATTCCCACAAAAAATATTTCCTTCTCTAGGAGGGTGGGTGGGTGCTGATTTCCAACAGTCCCTAATCGTTTGGAATAGTTTGAGATGATAGCATTTTGATACTCTTTTCCTTTTCTTTCCCCTCCCCTCCCCTCCTCTCCCTTCTCCTCTCCTTTCCTCCTCTTCCCTCTCATTCCCTTCCCTTTCTTGTCCCCTTCCCCTGCCTGGGAAGAGGTTCAGAAGCAACCCACCCTCGCTTCTCAAACTGTAAAGGAGATGGGGAAGATGGTACTTTTGGAATGGCAATATCCTGCCAATTTAGCTTTAATAATAAAGTAGAATTAGCTCAACTGTAGGAGAGAGACTGATTGAGCCAAGAAGGAATTAGTCTAGAATCCTTACATGGGCACCAAAGGGTGAAGTCTCCCTTGAATGCAGTTGAACCTTAACTCGTTTCACCCAGGTGCAAACCATCAGTCTGATAAGATTCCTGGGTATAGGCTGAAGCAACCAAACAGCTAACTGAACTCTTCAAGTGTGGCTGTCTCTACCTGACGTCATCTGGTTGTGATCCCTGTATGGTTTACCTCATCAGGCTGACAATTGTCGTGGAGAAAACCTATCTTTGTGGTCACCAACAGTTGACAATGTACGGTTGATACATAACCCATCAGTTAAAAACTGACAGCACTTTCACATTATAGCATTTTATAGGATCGATCAATATAAAAGGTTCATAAATTGCATCCAGTGTTACTTCTCTGGATTCTGCAGGACTTCTGGCAGGGCCATCCCCCTTTAGAGATCTTGCCAGCAAAGCCTTCTCCATTACAAATAAATCTAAAAGGACAAACAAGAGAAAAAAAATCATAAACATACAGTCATTTTGCTGCGTGCTGATTTCTTGAAAGCTCATTATAGCTGATTTTAACTAAAAACAAAACAAAACAAAAGCTTCCTTCAGTCTGTAATGAGCAGACTCCCAGTCACTTGGTTGCAGGGAAAAATGTAAGCTTTCGCATAACTCTGGCCATGCAGCTTTTTTCCCTGTAAATTAAAATAGTGGAAACGTGCGTGGCACAGCGTTGTCATTCCAGTGAGATATTGTGGTTTCTTGAATCTAATTTCCATTTGTTCAATTATTATTGGTTTCATTTTTCAGTGTGAACCTCTGTGCATGAAGAAGAGGTAAAGGCAATATATATATATATATAATGTTTGTTAAGCATTCAGAATACACTTGCTTAGTGCCAGTCATGGGACAAATCTTATTTCCTGTTTCAGCCTAGCCCAAGGCCATCTACAGGCAGTAGCCACAGCAGTGGCAGCTCATATTTGTGTAAATTTTTTGGCTTGCTAACAAAGAATAAGATATATATATACAGTATGTATGTATGTGTGTGTGTGTGTATATATATATATATATATATATATATATATATATATATATATATATATATCTCCTTGGGTATAGAACTAGCTCTGAGTTTGAAAGGCATTCATGAATTAGAAATTTCTATTTGAGGTCATCTAGTCCAGCCCCTTGTTCAGTGCACTAAAGCAACTCTGATAGATCCATCCTCAGGCATGGAGATTTACTGGCTGACTTGGAACTAGTGACTCTGTTAACTGCCTTGAATTCCTGCAGACCACGAATCAAATAATTAAATCAGAAAGGTCTCTATTTGGAGAGGTTCAAATCAGGACCAGGTATATTTCAGTGTTCAGATCAATTCAGGAAGCCAATCCAGTTCTGTTCTCTCAGTCAAGTTGGATTGAATTTCAGTGTGAGTCGGGCAATCAAAACACTAAATATGTTTAGAAGCTTTCTATGTAGATATTTCTTGAAGATGGGCATTTAGTAATAGAGGAAGGGAGGGAGGGAGGGAGGGGAGGAGGAGAGGGGAAGGGAGGGAGGAAGGGAGGGAATTTTACTCTTCGATTTGTCCCAACAGTGATTCAATTCACACATATTATACTGTCACTGCAATATGTAAACATATTCTATGAATTAGGCAAGAAACCATAAATGAATTAATCAATGTTTGGCATAATACATGATCCTAGCCAATCTTTCCTTTCTCCAACATTCACACACTCAGCATAACTGTCTTCTGAAATCTTCCTGGAATCTAGAACACAGAATAAAAGACTTGGAAGGGACCTTGGAGGTCTCCTAGCCCAGCCCCTTACTAGGGGAGGAGCATTTATACCACTCCAAATGGCAGTCCAATCTTATACAATTTATTAATATTAACGATAACATTCGTGTGCAATTCTATCCTTGAGGAATATAGCATAGCATTTAAACCAATGTTTTTTTGTGGTTTTTTTTCAAACTTGGTAACTTTAATTAAACTTGCTGTCAAGAAATTCTGGCAGTTGAAGTCTAAGCCTCTTAAAGTTGACAAGCCTGAGAAATGCTGATGTGAACCACTATCTTGGCTTTATATCTATCAGGCCTACATTGCAATTTAAGTGATCAGCTCACTGATCAACCAGTGACTTTCAGTAGAATGAGAGATATCATTAAACCATTTTGATTTGCCCTAACACTAGAGCCACCCCCACCCCCATTTCAGTGATCAGCAGTTCTCAAGGCTTCCATCCTCCATTGCTAATAAAATAAAACCTTCATCTTTAACACAGAACACTGGAAATCCTCCCAAAGACCTGCAAATTCCCTGAAATTCCATTCTTTTGGCCAACAAAAGCCAAGTTACAAGTCCATATTACATCCTCAGGAGCAAGATGGCATCTCATTTTCCCCCCACTTTTGCAGCCAGAGAAGGTATGAATAAAGACAAGAGAGAGAGAGAGAGAGAGAGAGAGAGAGAGAGAGAGAGAGAGAGAGAGAGAGAGAGAGAGAGAGAGAGATTGCATTGAAAAGTGTTGACAGGAGAGCGAAAATTAATCTTTGCAAGTTCATGATAACCTGTGAAATAACAAGCTCGAAATAGCTGTCATGGCAGAGCAGCTGACAAAGAACAGGCCAGTAAACTCAAGAGCTGCAAGCTACTTACACAGCACGACAAGGAAAGTGGGCTAGCCTGATGGCTCCAGAGGCTCATTGATGGACTGGCAATCATTTGTATATGGCAGTTACAGACATGTAATCATGCTCTCTGTCAGATATCAGGTGGACAAGCAGTCTTCTAGGCAAGAGCTGCAAGCAGGCAAATGTGTGCACAAACATACACATAGCCTTGGATCTAATGACACCATTGATGAGAAGCACGAAAAAAAACCCAAAGCCATTTTGCACTGTAGTTACATTTGAGCCTCTTTAGTTATATATTGTATAGTCAAGGCCATAGTTTTCCCAGTTGCAATGTATGGCTGTGAAAGTTGGACCATAAGAAAGGCTGAGCGCCAAAGAATTGAGGCCTTTGAACTAAGGTGCTGGAGAAGACTCCTGCAAGTCCCTTGGACTGCAAGGCGATCAAACGGTCAGTCCTGGAGGAGCTCAACCCTGACTGTTCTTTAGGAGGCCAGATCCTGAAGTTGAAACTCAAATACTTTGGACACCTAATGAGAAGGAAGGACTCACTGGAGAAGAGCCTAACGCTCAGAAAGGTTGAGGGCAAGAGAAGAAGGGGATGACAGAGAATGAGGTGGCTGGATGGAGTCACTGAAGCAGTAGGCGTGAGCTTAAATGGACTCCAGAAGATGGTAGAGGACAGGGATGCCTGGAGGAAAGTTGTCCATGGGGTCATGATTGGTAAGACAGGACTTTGCAACTAACAACAACAAAGTGTACATATCCTGTAGAAGTTGCATAGCTGTTATTTGCACCATGTATCCCAGAGGCTGGATCCCAATATTAACCCACAAGAAGCCAAAATTAGGGTGGTATTGTGGGGGACTTGGTGTTCTCTGAGCTTGGTTGTTTTCTTGCAGATGTTTCACCACCTGACTAGTAAGTGCTAGAAAGGTTTTTTTCCTCTGTTTATGTACAAGTGACTTTCCTCATCAGTCTTGGTGGGAGGGTTCTTGGTGATTCCTAGATTATTATTATTATTATTATTATTATTATTATTATTATTATTATTATTATTATTATTATTATTATTATTATTATTATTATTATTAATTTAATTTGTATACCGCCCTTCTCCCGAAGGACTCAGGGCAGTGAACAGGGCAATACATAATAAAAAACAAGATACAAAAATTAAAAAATAATTAAACAGCAATGCCTGTAATAAATTAATACAGATTAAAAAGTTAAGATCAATTTATAAAACCCAACCCCATCCCATCAGGCCAGGCCAGCTTGTTCAAAAAAGTAGGTTTTAAGATCGCGCCGGAAGGAGCGGAGATCAGGCGCCATCCGGAGCTCGACCGGAAGATGGTTCCATAAATCCGGCGCACCCACAGAGAACGCCCTCCCCCTGGGGGCCACCAGTCGGCATTCTTTGACCGGTGGCACCCTAAGGAGGCCCTCTCTGTGGGAGCGTACTGGGCGGAGGGAAGTTGACGCTGGCCGCAGGTGCTCCCCAAGGTATTCCGGACCCATGCCATGTAGGGCTTTGTAGGTCATTACTAACACCTTGAATCTCACCCGGAAGACAACTGGAAGCCAATGCAGCTCACAGAGCAGAGGTGTGACATGGGAGTGTCGGGAAACTCCCAACACAACTCTCGCGGCTGCATTCTGTACCAGTTGGAGCCTCCGAGTGGTCTTCAAGGGTAGCCCCATGTAGAGAGCGTTGCAGTAGTCAAGACGAGAGGTCACGAGCGCGTGAGTGACCGTACGTAGGGCATCCCGGTCTAGATAGGGCCGCAACTGGCGCACCAGGCGAACCTGGGCGAAGGCCCCCCTAGTCACAGCTACTATATGGTCTTCTAGGGAAAGCTGTGAATCTAGGAGGACTCCCAAGTTGCGAGCCCTATCTACGGGGGGTAACAACTCACCCCCCATAAAGAGGGGTGGAATATCCTGAATGTCCCGAGATGCCGGTACGCACAGCCACTCAGTCTTGTCAGGGTTGAGTCGAAGCCTGTTCCTCCCCATCCAGACCCGAACCGCCTCCAGGCAACAGGACATCACGTCGAGGGCATCACTGGGGTGGTTTGGGGTCGAAATGAAAAGCTGGGTATCATCAGCATACTGATGATACCCAACTCCAAAACCACGAATGATCTCACCCAGCGGTTTCATGTAGATGTTGAACAGGAGAGGCGAGAGGACCGACCTCTGAGGGACTCCACAAACAAGAGGCCTCGCGGTCGACCTCTGCCCCCCTGCCAACACCGACTGCGAGCGTCCCAGGAGATAGGAGGAGAACCACTGAAGGACCGTGCCTCCCACTCCCAATCCCCTGAGGCGCCGCAGCAGGATACCATGGTCGATGGTATCAAAAGCTGCTGAGAGGTCTAATAGGACTAGGACAGAGGAATATCCCCTGTCCCGAGCCCTCCAGAGATCATTCACCAGCGCGACCAATGCCGTCTCCGTGCTGTACCCGGGCCTGAAGCCCGATTGGTACGGGTCTAGATAATCCGCTTCATCCAGAACTAGAGGGAGCTGATGAACCACCACACTCTCAACAACCTTCGCAAGAAAGCGAAGGTTGGAGACCGGACGAAAGTTATTCAACACAGCTGGGTCCAAGGCAGGCTTCTTGAGGAGAGGTCTCACCACCGCCTCTTTCAAGGCGGCGGGGAAACTACCCTCACTCAAAGAGGCAGATATAACCGCCTGGAACCAGCCTCGTGTCCCCTCCCGGGCTGCATAAACCAGCCAGGAAGGGCACGGGTCCAATAAACATGTGGTGGAGCTCAGCCTCCCCATAATCCTGTCCACTTCCTCCGGAGTTACAGGATCGAACTCCTCCCAGATAACATTGACAAGACCACCCGTGTCCTGATCGTCCGACTCTGCCCAGCCGGAGTCCAAACCGGTCCGAATCCGAGCAATTTTGTCCGACAGATGTTGACTAAACTCCTCGGCACGCCCCTGCAAGGGTTCCTCACTCACCTCCTGATTAAGGAGGGAGCGGGTCACCCTAAACAGGCTGTTGTTTGCTTGTTTGTCTGAGTTGGTGGTTCCTTGATTAGGGTATTTTTTTATTGCTTGATTGTTGGCCTGGTATTAATCTTGAGGTTAAGTTCTGCTTTTTTGGGTGTTGATTGCTGGCCATGAGGTGTTATGGTCTTTTAGCTTTCTGATTGCCTCTTTTGAATGGTATGTAGATGCTGTTTACCTCTATGTGCCTGTTGATGGTCGATTTGTCTGAGTGCCAGGCATCCAGGAATTCTGTAGTGCTTTGGGGCTCCTGATATGAGGGGTCCTTGGTGCTCTCGGAATTTGCTTGTTTTCTTGCAGACGTTTCATTACCCAAACTAGGTAACATCAACAGCGCTGATGGTATTACCTAGTTTGGGCAATGAAATGTCTGCAAGAAAACTACCAAGCTCAAAGAGTACCGAGGACCCCTCATTTCAAACTTGAGCTACAAATACTCTCTTTTATTGGGACTTTGGTGGCACAATGTTTAGAATGCAGTATTGCAGGCTAATTCTGCTCGCTGCCAGGAGTTCGATCCTCACCAGCTCAAGGTTGACTCAGCCTTCCATCCTTCTGACGTCGGGAAAAATGAGGACCCAGATTGCTGGGGGCCATAGGCTGACTCTGTAAACTGCTTAGAGAGGGCTGTAAAGCACTGTGAAGTGGTACATATTTATATTTATATTTATTAAATTTTTATACCGCCCTTGTCCCGAAGGACTCAGGGTGGTGTACAGGGCAATAAATATTAAAAACGAAGTACAAAAGTTAAAAAAACAATTAAATATTATGCCTGATATAAACAGTAATTAAAACCATGTTAAAAACCCAACCCTTAACCCATCAAACCAGGCCGGATTGCTCAAATAAATAAGTTTTTAGATCCCGCCGGAAGGAGCGAAGGTTGGAGGCCATCCGGAGCTCGACCGGCAAGCGGTTCCACAGGTCTGGCGCGCCCACAGAGAACGCCCTCCCCCTAGGGGCCACCAATCGACATTCTTTGATCAGAGGCACCCTGAGGAGGCCCTCTCTGTGGGAGCGCACTGGACGGAGGGAAGTTGACGCCGGCCGCAAGTGTTGCCGTAGGTAATCCGGATCCATGCCATGTAGGGCTTTGTAAGTCATTACCAACACCTTGAATCTCACCCGGAGGACAACCGGCAGCCAATGCAGCTCGCGAAGCAAAGGTGTAACATGGGAGTATCGGGAGACTCCCAACACAACACTTAGACATAAGTCTAAGTGCTACTGCTATTGCTATTTCTACAGAAGGAGAAGACAAGTCTCTTTTGCAGAGTTTTCTTTTTCTCACTTAAGGACCAGGAATGTAAACACATCTAAAAAAATCTGGCCTAAGGATAAAAGCAAGTCTTCAGCATGACGAAGATCACCAGTTTCCAATTCAGTACACTTACTGAAGAATCTAGCAGAGATGAATCAGAAATAGGCTGCAGGGACATGCCCAGAGAGCAAAATCAGCAAAATGGTGGGTACAGCTTCACAATATAAGCCCAGACTCCTTTTCGAGGTAGGTGCAACATTACTGGAGACACAAAAGAGTAGGGGCTTCAATCACAAAGCCATACCAGCTGTTGTGAAGAATTTGAACCCTTCAGTGGAGCTATTGTTTCAGTCCCAAATAAAACAATAAATAGAGTTGAATTTGCATCAGAAACAGTGGCCTAGAAAGAAGTAAGTTGGGTCTTTTCTGCCACTATGTCCTGGTGAAATCCAACTTGTACAGTAATTAGATGTGATACTAGAAGCTGAAAGAATGTGCCTTCTAGTCCTCCCCTTGCTGGGTGATTTGGGGTCAATGACTGTAACCATGTGCAACCCATCCCTTAGGATTGTGGTTATGAGAAAAACAGACATGGAAGCACTGTATTCACCACATTTGAGTTGCAGAAATTTAAGAGGGGGTAAAATAAAGATAGGGACGCAGTGGCTCAGTGGGTTAGGACACTGAGCTTGTTGATTAGAAGGTTGGCAGTTTGGCAGGTCGAATCCCGAGTGCCGCGTAAGAGAGTGAGCGCCTGTTACTCATCCCAGCTTCTGCCAACCTAGCAGTTTGAAAGCACATAAAAATGCAAGTAGAAAAATAGGGACCACTATGGTGGGAAGGTAACTGTTTGGTTCAGGTAGACAATGACTCAGAGTGGTTCGCAATGAAAGAGTTTATTGAATACACATAAGTCAACTGTCAACTGTCAAATGTTTCAAGCTTTTATAGTAGAACTGTTTAAACTGTAACCAATCATCAATCGCTATTTTCCCGCTTCTTTGCAACTTTAACCAATGGTTGCACCAGAATCTCCCGCTTCAAGAACCTACTTTTGCAACCTGCTATTTACATGTTTGCAACTATTTACAGACACAACACCCCTTACCCCCCAGTTGTTGTTATTTATTGACATAGTCTCTTAAGTATTTGGGTGGCCTATGGACCCTTGAAGGATATCTATTGCTTTGGATACCTAAGTCATTTCTTCCAGATTGTCTGCTTGGCTGGCTTACACTGGTGGACCTGGGCTCTTGACTAATTGGCTCAGATGCCTCTCTGCTAACAAGTTGCGGTTGTTGTTGTGTTTGACGTTCAGCTATTGCTGGCCTGCTCAAAGGGGGCAGCTCCCAGTCAATTTGACTGTGTTGTTGTTGGTTAGCTGTGGACGGACTGGTTTGCATTTCTGCTTCCCCACTAACTGGCAGGTTGTTATCAATGAGCCCTGATGCAATGTTCTCCCCGTGTATACTATGATCCCCATCAACTGGCATGCAACCAATAGTTCTCTTCCTTAGCTGATCTATATGTCTTTTGCTCACCCAATTCCCTTCCCCCTCAATAGTGTAAGACAAAGGTCCTAATATCTCAGTGACCACCCCTGGGACCCATTTGTCCCCTTGTGCATAATTCCTGGCCCAGACTAGGTCCCCAATTTTGAATGATCTGATTGGAATGTCCGGTTCCGCACTTGCTGGTAGTCTGTCAGGATGTAACCTGTCCAGTTTGGTGGTTAATCTTTTTCCCCACCTCATTTCTGCTGGGCTTTTCCCGGTAGCCGTGCACGGGGTCGTATGTTGGGTCAGCAAGAATTCTGCCAGCCTTTGGTGCCAATCGCCACGGATGATTCTCTTTAATGCATCTTTAGTGGTCCTCACGTTTCGTTCAGCCAAGCCGTTGGTGGACGGGTGGAAGGGTGCTGATGTCGTGTGTTTAATCAAGTTGGCCCTGAGGAAATCCTGGAATTCAACAGAGGTGAATTGGGGCCCATTATCTGACACAATTACATCAGGTAACCCATGAGTGGCAAAGAGGCCCCTTAAAACTTGTATTGTTTTACCAGAAGTCATTGAACTGACGGGTACTACCTCTAGCCATCTAGAGAAACTGTCCACTACTACTAGAAAGGTTGACCCTTGGAAAGGTCCAGCAAAATCAATATGAATCCTGGACCAAGGATTCCTGGCTAACTCCCACTTATGAGTACGAGTGTGTTGCAGCTCAGGTCTAGAACGTTGACACAAATAGCAATTAGAAACACATTCTTCAATGTCCTTGTCAAGTCCTGGCCACCATAAGTGACTCCTAGCCAATGCCTTCATACGTACTATTCCAGGGTGACCCTCGTGTAGTTCTAATAAAATTGTAGGTCTGTGGATCTCAGGAATGACAACACGGTTTCCCCAGAGAATACATCCCAAATGGGATGACAGTTCATCCTTTCTTCTAAAATATGGAATGTACTTGGCATCTGGGTTAGTACTTGGCCACCCACTAAGGACCCAGGCCATAATCCTTTTTAGGATATGGTCATTATTTGTTGCCACAGCTATATCTTTAGCGGTTAAAGGGCAATCAGGAATGTCCTGTAAAGACATTATTTGTCCCACAGGGGCAGGGTCTTCTTCAGTGTTATTTAATGGCAGTCTGCTAAGGGCGTCTGCATGTCCCATTTCCTTGCCCGGTCTGTGTTGAAGGGAGAATGAATATGCTGAGAGGAAAATTGACCACCTCAGCATTCTGGGTGACATTATTTGGGGTGTCTGTTTATCAGTGGTAAACAGTCCCAATAATGGTTTATGGTCAGTGAGTATGGTAAAGTTCCTACCATAAAGGTAATCATGGAACTTTTTTACTCCTGCCACGATTGCTAATGCTTCCCTATCAATCTGTGCATAATTCCGCTCTGCTTTGGTAAGCGTCCTGGAATAATATGTGATTGGTTTTTGAACACCATGACTGTCTAAGTGGCTGATAACAGCCCCCACACCATAAGGTGAAGCATCGCAAGCTAAATAAATTGGTTTATTTTCTATAAAATGGGTTACGGTTGATTGGCTAGAAAGAATGTCTTTTAATGTTTGGAAACTAACTCTATGTTTGTTAAGCCACTGCCACGGGTTTTTTTTTATCTAAAAGTCTATGAAGAGGTTCTGCAACGGCAGCTTTGTGGGGCACAAATGTGTGGTAAAAATTAACTAAGCCAAGGAAGGCTTGTAATTCAGCCTTGTTCTTTGGTTCTGGTGCCAATTTAATTGCCTTGATTTTATCAGGGGTAGGATGAATTCCATTTTTGTCTATCCTAAATCCTAGAAATTCAGTGGATTTAACCCCAATACAACATTTTTCCTTTTTTAATTTCAGTCCAGCCCTCCTAAACCTTTCCAATACCTGTTCCAGACGCTCTGCTAATATTTCTTCATTTCTTCCAGCTATCAGGACATCATCAAAATAAGGGCATACACCAGGTATGCCCTTTAAGGTCCTCTCCATCACTTCTTGGAAGATGCCTGGAGCTGCTGCAATCCCAAATTGCAGTCTGTGGACTCGGAATGCCCCTTGTGGGTAACTATCGTCTGAGCTTCAGCAGCCTCTTCAGAAACAGTTAATTGCAAGTATGCCTGCGCCAAGTCTAACTTGGCAAATATGGCGCCGTCCTGTATCGTGGCGAGGACCTGCTTCACCGTCGGGACCGGGTAAGCATGTTTTTTCATTCCGAGGTTCAGGGTGGCCTTGTAGTCAGCGCAGATCCTCACATCCCCATTAGGTTTAAGGGGTGTGACGATCGGCGTTTCCCACAGACCACCCTCGACCGGTTCTAGGACGCCTTGGCCTACAAGCTTATCGAGCTCGGCCTCGATTTTTTGCTTAAGGGCGAAAGGCACCCTTCGGGCCTTAAGCCTGATGGGTTTAACCGACGGGTCTAGATTAAATTTAATTGGGGGCCCTTTGTATTTACCTAAAGACCCATCGAATACGTCTGCGAATTCATCGCAGACTGATTCGAGGGTCTTATTTTTAATAACTGTGTTTATTCCCCCTATCCAAATGCCCAGGGCAGGAAACCAGTTAAGGCCTATCAGACTAGTCCTCTGGCCTTCGGTAACTATTAAATCTAAAGCTCCCTTAAACCCCTTAAATTTAACACTAAGGGTAATTTTTCCCTTTATTTTTATTGGGGTTCTTTGGAAGTCGGTCAATTGGATTTTGGTTGAACTAAGTGGAATTCTTCTGCCACTTAATTGTTCAATCTTTTTCAGGGTTTCACTGGATATTATGGACACTGAGGCCCCTGAATCTATTTCCATTTTACAAGGAACCCCTTGCAATTGGACAATGATTTTTAATTTTCCTTCCGGAAAATTATTAATCTTTCCCTTCCTACTATGATTAACTCGCGCCACCTCCCCACGGTTCAGAAATTTAGCCCACGGTCTAGGGGTCTCTTTGCCACTATAGTAAGGGGTTACCTTACCTTCGGCCCAAACGTCGACTTCATGTAGGCGATTGTCGCGTGCACGACCCCTGCAGATGGCTTGGATATGGCCGGTCTTCCCACACGATCTACATTTGGCGGTACGAAATCTGCAAGTTGCGCAGGGATGCTTGCCCCCACAGCTGCCACACCGGTTGTCGTTGTCGCGCGGTCTCGATGCGGTGTCTCTCCATTGTCGTTGGGTCGCAGATACTTGTCGTTGTGGTGTTGCGGGTTGGACTCGGCGGCTCGGTTCAGGCCCGTCGCTTCGGGATGGTATTGGCGCCATTTTCCCGAACCGTCTGGTGACTTCGGCGATGTCCTCTTCCCATTGCTGGTCCACCACCCCGCAGTCCACAAGGCCTTCTTGATTGATTTCGGCAGACGCAGCCATGCTACTACGGGGGGGGTCGCGGTACCCGGTGGATTCGTACGTTAATAGTTCGTCCAATACTTCTTGCAAATCGCCGGTGGGCTTGGCAATTATTCTATTTTGTAGATGCTCGTCTCGCAAGCCCAGTACTACTCGGTCCCGAATTCTGATTTCCAAGTTGTCATACTTGCATCGTACTGCGGCTTCTCTGACTGCAGCAACGAATTTTTGAATTGATTCGCCCGGTCTCTGGTTTCTCTTTTCGAAAATACGACGCCAAAAGAGTTCGGATCTCCTTGGCGTGAAATGTACTTTTAGTTTAGCTAACAGATCGGCATACGGGACACTTGAGACTGGCTGTGGTTGACAAAGTCCCACAGCGATCCGATATACTGGTGTGCCGCAAATTGTCAGTAACGCTGCCGCCTTTTTCCGGTCGTCCGTTATCCCGTTAACAAGCAGGAATCCTTCGACCTGGCCTACATATTCCTCCCAGTCCTCAGGGAAACTTGGGTCAAATTCTTTTAAGGACCCGATTTGCGCCATTCGGAAGATTGTTGAATTCCGCCGCGGCCGCTGTGGTTGACTGTGACTATATT
Source organism: Vipera berus (assembly GCF_964194415.1). Lineage (NCBI taxonomy): Eukaryota > Metazoa > Chordata > Lepidosauria > Squamata > Viperidae > Vipera > Vipera berus. The sequence goes on along the minus strand of NC_138204.1, from coordinate 209,432,831 downwards.
TTTTTTATTATTTTTTTTTCAAATTTTGCCGCCTTAGCGCAGCTGTTCTGCCGAACCTTTTCTGGTCTGCCGTCTATCCCACCTTCGTCGCCAGTTGTTTGGTTCAGGTAGACAATGACTCAGAGTGGTTCGCAATGAAAGAGTTTATTGAATACACATAAGTCAACTGTCAACTGTCAAATGTTTCAAGCTTTTATAGTAGAACTGTTTAAACTGTAACCAATCATCAATCGCTATTTTCCCGCTTCTTTGCAACTTTAACCAATGGTTGCACCAGAATCTCCCGCTTCAAGAACCTACTTTTGCAACCTGCTATTTACATGTTTGCAACTATTTACAGACACAACAGTAACAGCATTCCGTGCACCTTAGGCATCTAGTCATGCCAGCCACATGACCACGGAGATGTCCTTGGACAAGCGCCGGCTCTTCAGCTTTGAAACAGAGATGAGCACCGGCCCCTAGAGTTGGAAATGACTAGCACGCATGTGCGGGGGAACCTTTACCTTTACCTTTTAAAATAAAGATAACAACAATAATGGATGTCATAACAAACGTATCATTTTGTCCACTTCACAGCTTGCTGAGGATGTCTCTGTAGACTTGGCTACATAAAACCAATTAGATATTATAATGGTAAGTGGGAAAGACCTTGGGAGAATGAGTGAAGGAATGCTGCTAAAAGATGGGTCAGATAAGAGACAGCATAGCCTGCAATAAGACAGTGGGCGAGGTGAAAGGATCAAAAGACACCCTTCCTAATTTCTCATGTTGTAAAGGAAGACAGGGTTGGTGTCTAACCTTGCCAGGCAAACCATACAGGAATCACAGCCAACTCAGCTAATTTTACTTTATTGTAAGGCTTCATTGACAGAATCTTGCAAGTCTGGGGGCACAATTCTCTCTTTTCCCCCCCTCTATCCTTTTGAGCAGGGGTCTTCATACTTGGCCCTTTTATGACTTGTGGACTTCAACTCCCAGAATTCCTCAGCCAGTGTGCCTGGCTGAGGAATTCTGGGAGTTGAAGTCCACAAGTCATAAAAGGCTCAAGTTTGAAGACCCCTGCGTTTGAGCTTGAGAAACTAAGGAGGGTCTCTTCTGAATTTCATGCCCCACCCACTTTCCAGTTGCAGACTCGGCTGTCTCTTATCTTCACCCATTCTCCAGAAGTCTTTCCCACATACCATTACTCAATTTATCAATGCTTGAATGCAATTCCTGGGCTTTCATAGCAGCTATGGCAGGGGTCTTCAAACTTGGCAACTTTAAGACTTGTGGACTTCAACTCCTAGAATTCTGGGAGTTGAAATCCACAAGTCTTAAAGTTGCCTAGTTTGAAGGCCCCTGACTATGGGTTTAACTAGAAGGCATCTTGTTGGTCAGGCTTTGATGACATGCTTGTGGCTACCATCTAGACTTTTTTGACCCCACCCCCTATGTAGACCCCTAGTTGATGGAGAATTAATGTGTTACAGTTTTGGAATAATCAATTGTAAATCTGCTCTTGTAACAGAGTTTGAATTTAATTGCCTGCAGGTGTAACTTTTTGATCTGCAATATTTTTAGCTTAAGGCATATTAAAAGGAACAGTTGCTCTACATGAAAGTTTATTTGCGGTGATGTTGTGGTTATGTACTCTGATTCTTCCTTTTTTTTCCACTGTGCCTTTTTTCACTGTGTTTTTCTGAGTTGCTGATCTGTCCTACAGCCCTGATACTTCCTGTCAACTGGTGAATTTGGAAACATTTTGCAATGGAGAATTTATGTGGCTAAAGCAAGGGTAGGGAACCTTGGCTCTTTTATGACCCGTGGACCTCAACTCCCAGAATTCCTGAGCCAGCATGGCTCAGCATGAAAACCTCTCCCTTTTCCCTCAGCATGGCTGGCTCAGGAATTCAGGGAATTGAAGTCCACGAATCATAAAAGAGCTAAGGTTGCCTACCTCTGAGCTAAAGGAACAGTCAGACAGTGGACAGCTTAGTCTGCAGCCAGATAGCTGGATAGCGATGGAGCAGGAGGTTCAGAAAAAAAAACCCCTCCCTAGTTTCTCAAGCTAAATGGAAAATTTAACTTCATGGGTATTTACATTTAAGAAAAAAATATTGTAATTTTTTTATTACTTTACTCACAGGGGTCAAAATATTATATTTCCACTATTTTAAGTCATGATATTTCAACAAAGCTGAATAAAATAAATGTACATTTATGTGATGTACATAAATATAAATAAATAAATACAGAATTATGCATATACCGACATCTATTATATGACACAGTGAAATAACAGTCTAGTTTGGGTTATTTATACATGTGCGTGGCGAGAAAAACGAATCTTGCGAGTTTACCAGACGGATGGCACAGGGAACAAAGCTGTTACAGAATCGGGTAGTCCTGCTAGAAATACTTCGAAACCTCCTCCCAGAAGGGAGCAACAGAAACAGACCCTAAAGTGGGTGTGTGGGGTCTCTAACAATGCTTTGAGCTGTAAGCCCATATAAGCGCTTATAAGCAGCATCCTGAATACCAGAGAGGGAGCTTCCTATGATCTTCTCGGCTGTCCTTACCACTCTCTGTGTGGACTTTCTATCTGTTCTGAACCAGCCAACTACCGGCCTTGTAATAAGGCAAACCCCTGTTCAAGCAGTAGAGACTGGAGAGCGTCTGAGGTTGCAAAGCGTCTGCCAAGTTTAATTCACAAGCAAAACAACAGAACAAGAAACACAGGAACTTGAATCCTCAAGCGGAAGGGTTGCTTTCAGCAACCAGCCCCTCCCCAAACACTCCTTTTATTTAGAGTTCAGGGCGTGGTCTCCCTGTGCCTCCTCCCGAGGAGTCCCACAGCCTTTCTTTGTTTGTTCCTGCTCGACTGCCTCCTGCGTCGGGCGTCCTTGAACAGGGCCAGCTGTGGGTCATCATCCTCCGCACTATCGGGCTCACGCAGCTGAGAAGAGGGCCCTGGCTGAGGGCTCTGCGAAGCCTCCAAGCCATCATCAGCCAGTTCGTCTTCCACACCCTCCTCCTCCCCCTCATCTGAGTCATCCGATACATCTGAACCGGCTGCCGGACCCACCGGCTGGCCCTGAGTCATAACACTATCTGAGGCACCAAACCAGGCAGGGATGCAGGTTGTTAAAATGCTCTCAATCGTGCTTCTGTAAAAAGTGGCCAGGACAGAAGGAGAAAGATGTGCTATACTCATGTGATGCAGGAAATGCAGATGTTGGTTTGCACGCTTCCCTTGGGATGACATTTGGAGAGACAAAGAAGAATGGATGATTAGATGGTTTTGTTGTTGTTAGTTGCGAAATTGTGTCCGACCAATCGCGACCCCACGGACAATGTTCCTCCAGGCCTTCCTGTCCTCTACCATCTTCTGGAGTCCATTTAAGCTCACGCCTACTGCTTCAGTGACTCCATCCAGCCACCTCCTTCTCTGTCGTCCCTTCTTCTATTGCCCTCCATCTTTCCCAGCATTAGGCTCTTCTCCAGTGAGTCCTTCCTTCTCATTAGGTGGCCAAAGGATTTGAGTTTTAGCTTCAGGATCTGGCCTTCTAAAGAGCAGTCAGGGTTGATCTCCTCTAGGACTGACCGGTTTGATCGCCTTGCAGTCCAAGGGACTCGCAGGAGTCTTCTCCAGCACCATAGTTCAAAGGCCTCAATTCTTTGGCACTTTCCTACGGTCCGACTTTCACAGCCATACATTGCAACTGGGGAAACCATGTTTTGCCTAGAGATGGTTAACAATAACAGAATAACCAAGTTGGAAGAGACCTTGGAGGCCTTCTAATCCAACCCACTGCTCAAGCAGGAGACTCTATACCAGGGGTGTCAAACTCAATTTCATTGAGGGCCGCATCAGCATTGCGGTTGCCCTCAAGGGGCCGGGTGGGTATGGCCAGGGTGGGTGTGGCCTACTGGGTGGGTGTGGCTAAAGTGCGTATTGCCTACTGGGTGGGCGTGGCCAGCTCTACATCGTTCGCATCAAGGGTGCCTATGGGGGCCCGGGCAGGAGTGGGACAGATCTGAGGGTCTCTGGCAGAAGGAGGGTCTCTGGGCCAGGGCCAAGGCAGTGGGGGCCGTTCCCTCACTGTTTCCAGGATGGCTTCACGGGCCGCATGAAACCACATCACGGGCCGGATCCGGCCCCCGGGCCTTGTGTTTGACATGTCTGCCCTATACCAATCCAGGAAAGTGCTTGTCCAATCTCTTCTTAACAACCTGAAGTTTTGGGGCACCCACAATTGTTGGAGGCAAGTCGTTCCACTGGTTTACTGTTCTCACTATCAGGAAATTTCTCCTTTGTTCTAGGTTGGTTCTCTCTTTGGATTAGTTTCCATCCATTGCATCTTGCCCTGCCTTCAGGTGCTTTGGAAAATAGGTTGACCCCCTCTTCTTTGTGGCACCTTAAAATATTGGAACAGTGTTATCATGTCTCCCCTAGTCCCTCTTTCCATTAAACTAGACATACCCAATTCCTGAATCTAAACGTCATATGTTTTAGCCTTAGTTTTAAGTTTAGAAATGATTCCTCTGCCTCGTTTAGCTCCTTCAGGGACATTCACATAAATAACGGAATAAAATTATTTTCCTCCTGCTCCTTGAGTAGAAAAAGTAGTGGATGGAGTTACAATGAGAAAATTGAACATAAACATCAGGGGGGACATATTGCGATTATTTCAAAAAGTGACGGATTGGCCTCTTCTTTGCTGACAGTTTTTAAGTAGGATATTAAAAGATAGAGAACCGGCTTATTAGTTGCAGGTAACTTTGAAATACTTCCCACTTCAACAATTCTAATAATACCATGTCTACTAAAAAGAAGACCCACTTAATGCGATAAATGTATTTTCGGGAAAACTGCAAACTCTCTATATGATAAAAGCAATCTGTACTTAAGAATAGCCCTTAGCCAGCACTCTGAAAGTTTTGCTTATGGTGTTGGGGAATTCTAGATCTTGGAGCCCATCAAACATAGACACCAGAGATGTACCGAAGAGATTTCAATCCATCAATTAATCTGGTGGCAGCCTCACAAAAAAAGCAGCCCTGTCTACGGCCCACATTCATTACTTCTCTGTAATCATTAGAGCTGAGTGTGCATGAATTCGTATAGGGAATTAATGGGGCACGTCTGGGAAAGATAATAGCTTGGCTATGGAGGGCAGAGATGGGGAGGGGAGGAGGAGAGGGGAAAATGCTGGGGGGGAGGGAAAGTTTAGCACAGAAAATGCTGCAACATATATTTTGAACAGCAAAAAAGTCAAGGCTAGACTTCTTACCAGCTACCACTTAACAGAATAAGAACAACAACAACAACAAAAAAACAGAGTTGAAAGGGACCTTGGAGGTCTTCTAGTCCAACCCCCTGCTCAAGCAGGAAGCTCTATAGCTTTTCAGACAAATGGTTGTCCGATCTCTTCTTAAAAACTTCCAGTTTTGGAGCATACACAACTTCTGAAGGCAATTTGTTCCACTGGTTAATTGTTCTCTCTGTCAGGAAGTTTCTCCTTAGTTCTAGGTTGCTTCTCTCCTTGATTAGTTTCCATCTGTTGCTTCTTGTCCTGCTTTCAGGGGCTTTTGAGAATGGCTTGACTCTTTCTTCTTTGGGGCAGCCCCTGAGATATTGGGACACCATTATAATTTCACCCCTAATCCTCCTTGTGATTCTTTATCTTTTAGCCTCCAGTCCCCTAGAGTTACTTTACGAGGTAATTTCTAGACTTAATTTCTAGAAATTATTCCTAGAAAGTAATTTCTAGAGGTACTTTCATTCTCCAAGAACCGTGATGAAGGAGCATAAAAATCACGGCGGCCGACATCTTAAATACCCTCTTAATGCAATGAGGCACCAGGTACAAGCACTCCTGCTCTTTGTTGAACTGAAGAATTTACAAATAGAATAATGTTCCAGGCAGGCAGCAATTATTCAGACGACTGTGCCGGGCTGCGACCCACCCACTTCATAAGTTACATTGGTTGTGAAGGAGCTACTTTTGCAAATTTAGAAGCCATTTCTACCGATAAAGTGGAAGAATCAAGGGCAGAAAAGCTGACAAGACTATTTCCCATACATCATTGGGTGGTAAATTGTTAAAAAAAATATCAGGGAAATTGCAAAATGTTTTGCTGGGGAGTAAACAATCCACTTGTGAGATCCCGACCAGTTTCACCTTATGTTTTAGGTTATTTATTGACATTTGCAGACATAAGCATGTTGTGATGATGTTATTATGCCTCCTCCATTTCATCAAGAATATTCAGGACATTATCACAACATGCTTATGCCTGCAAGTGTCACTAAATAACCTAACACATGGTAGAAATTGGTCAAGATCGCACAAGTGGCCTTACACTTGAAGGCTTAAGAAGTTGACTTATTAATAACATCAGAACAAGGAAGTTTGATCTTAACAGATAGTTCTCAGCAGGCTTTCTTTGCTTGCAAAAAGGGAAGGAAGGAAGGAAGGAAGGAAGGAAGGAAGGAAGGAAGGAAGGAAGGAAGGAAGGAAGGAAGGAAGGAAGGAAGGAAGGAAGGAAGGAAGTGTTGTGATTCAGGGTCAGCCTGTGGGTTAGGCAGTTGGGTCGGACGACTCAGAGGAGGAGGAGGGGGGTGTTGGAGAGGTTGCTGAGGGTGTTGGAGAGCTTGCTGATGAGACCCCTCAGCCAGGCCCCTCCCATCTGGTCACAACGCAGACCCAGCTGTGTGAGCCTGACAGCATGGATGAAGATGACCCACAGCTGGCCCTGTTCAAGGACGCCCGACGCAGGAGGCAGTCAATCAGGAGTAAACAGAGGAAGGCAATGGGGCACCTCAGAAGGAGGCAGAGAGAAGCCACGCCCTGAACTGTTTAAAAGGGGAATGTGTGGGAGGGCTGGTTTGCTGAAGGCAACTGTTTGAATAGCTCCTGTTTCATGGTTCATGTCTTGTTTTTGCTCTGTTTGCTTTTGTGTCCATAAATTTGGCAGGCTTAGTTCCAGCCTCTTGCCTTCTTGTAAAGGGGTTGTCCCTGCCTTATCTGCAGGGCCGGTAGTACGCTGGTACAGAACAGGAAGGAAGGAAGGAAGGAAGGAAGGAAGGAAGGAAGGAAGGAAGGAAGGAAGGAAGGAAGGAAGGAAGGAAGGAAGTTATTTCACTATCACTAATAATAAGTAAGCCACATTCCAAATTGAAGGAGAGAGTCTTCTCCCTTGGAAAACTTCAAAATTTTGCTTCCAGCTGTTAGCTCACAAGAAAATGGACCATCTCAAGACTCTGTTTCCTCATAACTCTGGGGTAAAGATAGAGCCGAAACTCTTCATCAGTAATTTCTCCTGCAAATGGTAACAGGACCCACTGCAGTGAACCAAAGAGTTCCATTTGAAGTTATGCAGACCATTAGTTGATAAAGGACTTTGAAACAATTCCAGATGGTGCTGAGAAGCTGGTGGAGATTTCCCAGCACGTTCAATGTTTTTTTTTATTTCCGTTACTTTCCTGAATCACAGAATAAAACAGAATAACAGAGTTGGAAGGGACCTTGCAGGTCTTTTAGTCCAACCCATTGCTTAAACAGGAGACCCTATACCATTTCAGACCAATGGCTGTCCAACCTCTTCTTAAAAGCCTCCAGTGATGGAGCACCCACAACTTCTGGAGGCAGGTTGTTCCACTGATTAGTTGTTCTAACTGTCAGGAAATTTCTCCTTAGGTCTAAGGTTGCTTCTCTCCTTGGTTAGTTTCCATCCGTTGCTTCCTGTCCTGCCTTTTCTTTTTTTTCCCATTTCTTCCCCAAACCCTTTTTACTTATCCCATATGGGGGCTAATGTCTTGATGAAACAAAGCCTATTCGACTTTTATTTGGATCTCTGATTCAAGCCATTAGCTAAAGCAGGTGGCCAGGAATGATTTGTAATCACAGGGGAAATGCCCTGCAGAAACAGGTCAATGGCCCATCAAATGCCATCCCTGCCCCCCCCACACACACACTTTTTATCCCAAAGAGGTCTTTGCCAAACATTGCAGGGAAAGTGATAAAACCACCATAATGAATCTAATTGTTCACTGTGACACCCGAGGGAATTGTTCTTCTATGGCATCCAGTGGACCCTCAGCTAGACACTCAAAAATGAGAACTGATTGCTCTAATCATAACCATCTCTTAATATTCATTAACATCTGGCACCATCTTTGTGCATCACAGACTTCTAGCCATACCAGTAGTGCTTGAGACCATTAGACCCTCCACTGGAAAGACTGGAATTTCTCTCGCCCTGCCACCTATTATTAAATACCTCCATTATCATTCTTTGGTATTTCAACATTATATGCCCATCACTCCCGTTTTTATTTTGCATTTATTGCACACCTTAAGAGCCGTGGTGGTGCAGTGGTTAGAGTGCAGCACTGCAGGCTACTTCTGCTGACTGCCAGCTGCTAGCAGTTCGGCAGTTCGAGTCTCACCAGCTCAAGGTTGACTCAGCTGTCCATCCTTCTCAGGTCGGTAAAATGAGGACGGGAGGCGGGAGGCAAGAGGCTGACTCTGTAAACCGCTTGGAGAGGGCTGGAAAGCACTGTGAAGTGGTATATAAGTCTAAGTCTTCTTAAATGGCTTTTCCCCCTAACCTGAAATAAAACCTGAAATAAAAACCAGTCTGGTAGCATCTTCACCAATTAACACATGTTATTAAAAGGCCTAATCTTTCATCACCTGCAGCTCTCTCAGTTCAAACTGAGAGGCTAGATTGAATGAGGAGAGGTGGGGAAGAGGGGAAGACAGGTTGGCCTTGCAGATTACCTATGAGATAGCTTACAAGTACCATATCAATTAACATTTGTAATGTGCAGGAAACCCACGGTGTTTGCTGAGACCTTCCGAGTTTGCCTGAGACCTTTTAATGTATGTGAACTCAACAGTCTTTCATCCAATAATGGAGTTAGATCCCATTTTGCACAAAAGCCGTTCTGAGGTCTGCTGTGTGATGTTCCGGGAGGTTGATAGTTTCTGTTATTACTTTGTCCCTGTTTTGAGTCCCGATGTCAAAGTTGTGTCCATGCCTTCTTCTGCCTTTTGTCCTACTTAGAACCCAGAGGGGAATTTCAAGCAGATCAGGCACTGATTACCTCTCAAATTAATCCCACAAACACACACACAAACACTTTGCCAACAGGTTGACTGAGCCTGAAGCCAATCCTCAGATGGCAAAATTCCTATCCCTGAGAATCCTACCTAATTCCTATGTTTAAATGTCTTGCATGTTTATAAGACAAGATCAATCCTAGATGTTCCTCAACACATTGCCTCGATTACTGTACCTGTTTGATTGGGTTAGTAACACGGAGTCTGAATTGGTGAATCTGAGTGATTTTATCTGCAAAATATTTTGCAAACGTGTTCCCGTGGCCTGAAGGAAGAAGATGCTACTTGTTTCTCCCCAAGAGGACATGGGTCACCTTAAACAGTGTCTCCGATTCACATTCTGCTCAGTCAATAAGCACTCTGAGATGCTGATATTGCAAAGGTGTAGGCCAGATGCTGGACTTGCACATATGTTAGCGTAATTTGTCCGTGAGCAGCTACGTTCTAAGATTGCGGTGCCTGGAATGGCTGCGGCTGCATTGGCTCTTGAAGGTGAATAGTTTTGGGAGGGATAGTAAGGGCTATAGGCCACATGATCAGGAAGATTTTAATGTGTTTGAGCAACATGGTGGAACTAAGGTAACATACGACATACGACCGACAATCTTTGCTGGCATGGCGAGTTTCTAGTTGTTTTGGAACTGCTGGTGAGACTGTTAAAAGTTGTTGGCGCTGTTTGAATTTGTTCTACCAGCAGCAAGATCTGACTGCTGGCCCAGTGATGGATTGTATTGCAAATCAGGGCTGTTTCCAGAGGAGGCAGAGGAGGAGAGGACCTGGAGCTTATGGAGCAAAGGAACTGGATGAGGCTGTCGGCAGGCCCAGAGGAAGAGAGAGAGGCTTTTGGAGGAGTTGGTGGCAGCGTGTTCCAGGGGTGAAAAGAAGCAAGGCCTCTTTAAGGAAAAGGTGGAAGAGTCAGGATCAGAAAAAGGAAAGAAGGTGAGGTTGTCAGAATACAAGCTAACCTGAGGGCTAATCCACATGGAGCCCCATTTGCATCTGTCTTGTTTGCCATCGTTCACTCCCTAGAGACTAAAATGGACAATGTGAAATTTGAGCGGGCCCCGAACAAGGAGTATATATCGGAGGTGGTGACCCTTTGAGAGCTGTATGCAATGAAATTTCATTTTGATGTATGCTGATTGGTGTACATTCAAAGTGACAATAAAGTTATCATCATCATGTAAATCACGGAAGTCCCCAGGAGCAACAGTTAGAGAGCAAGGATCGGAAAGAGGCTGCTTGCAAGCAGTTATCACATCCAGAAACCTAATTTTTGGAAGGAAAGCTACTTCAATTCCAAATCCTTGTGCTTTAACCACCACAGGGAACACAATATTAGCCCAAATAGAAAAGCGCTAGATTGGCACTTTTTAAGACTTTTTTTTAATAAGTTTTAAAAACCTTCAAGAAATCTGCTCCAGGATTCCAAACTCACTTCCCCAAATCCCCGCCAAAGGGGGTTGGTTGTTCAAGTCACAAAGTTGTGTCTGACTCTTCAGAACCGCATAGATCACAGCACACTAGCTCCCCCTGTCCTCCAATGTCTCCTGGAGTCTATTGAAGCTCATGCCTACCTCATTGGTGATACTGTCCGGGGAATAATTTGGGGCTCCAACTCAAGCTGAGGCTGCGCAAGAATAAATAAAAATGAGATCCAGACGGCTGTGAGGAAAGAAGAAGTATTTATTCCCAAAAGCAAAACAAGTTTGCCTTTAGAGATTGGCTGCACAGAAATGGTGTAGAGCAGGGGACTTTTACAGGCGGAGCTTATCCTGGATGTGGAAGTGTCTATGTGTCGATTCTAGGGCAGTAGTGGCGAACCTATGGCACAAGTGCCAGAGGCGGCACTCAGAGCCCTCTCTGTGGGCACTCATGCCATCACCCCAGGCCCACCTCCCCCCATGGCCCCCTCCTCACCAGCAGCCCCCCCCCCAAGAGGAGAGTCGCCCCCCCAAGCACAGCTGGCATGGAGCAGCACAGCCAAGGACATGGCAGCCGGACAGCAGGGATAAGACTCCGCCCTTGAGCCCCATTACATGCAGATGATGCTGCAGGGCGCGGGCAGAGGGAATGACCGTCATGGCATTGCTGGACCACCTGGGCAATCTGCAGTGGGCCGTGGAGGCAGTGGGTCACTCTGTGGGTGGGCGGGGCTGGGCTGGGGTGGAGCGGGGATGGAGCGGGAGTGGAGCGGGGGCAGGCAGGGCTGGTGTTTGGGCACTTGGTCTCTAAAAGGTTCGCCATCGCTATTCTAGGGTGACACTTGAGAGGCGTGTGTGTGTGTGTGCATGTGTGTAGCTACATTTATTCTTGTGAACATACAGTTCCACTGGGAAGCCTCATTTAGTTAGCTCTTTTTGTATTTATAGACCTTATCCTTTGATATGTGGTTTGGGGCTTTGAGGAAGTTTGAGGAAAAGATTTTTTTTTTCCCGTTTGCTATTTTTACGTGATTAATTTAGTTTCAGCTTGACTGTCAATTATTTAGTGGAGACTCTGATTCTGAGCCCATTGTGGACTCTGTTAATGTTTTAAGGGAAGATGGAAACAGTATAAAGAATAAAATATATTGTCATATAAACCTGCTCACAATACTGTTTAACCATCTCATCCTCTGCCGTCCCCTTCTCAATCCTGATTGCTCTTTAGAAGGACAGATACCACAGCTGATCCTTTAATCCTTTGGCCACCAAATGAGAAGGGAGGACTCACTGGAAAAGACCCTGATGTTGGGAAAGATCAGTGGTGGGATTCAGCTGGTTTGCACCACTTCGGCAGAACCGGTAGTTAATTTTTTTTTATTGCCCAGGCTCAGAATGGACTACCAGAAGTGGCATCCACAGAGAGAGCCAGTTGTTCACATATTTGAATCCCACCACTGGGAGAGATGGAAGGCAAAACGGGAAGAGGACGACAGAGGATGACAGAAGATGATATGGTTAGTAGTGGTGCAGTGATTAGAATGCAGTATTGCAGGCAAACTGCCCACTGCCAGAAGTTCGATGCTGAGAGGCTCAAGGTT